>NC_136913.1:81361915-81658612 GCF_949752795.1 Hyperoodon ampullatus | reverse complement strand
GGTGAAAAATTCCCTCAGCTTTGTTTGTCTGGGAAAGTCTTTATCACTGTTTCATTTCTGAACAACTGTTTTACTGGATGTAGCATTATTGATTGCCAGAGTTTTCGTTCAGTACTTTGAATATATCATCTCACTTTCTTGTAGCTTGCAAGGTTTGTTCTGAGAAATCCATGGGGTTAGTCTTATGGGTGTCCTCTTCTACATAATGTGTCATTTTTCTCTTGCTGCTTTCAGATTTCTCTTTGTCTTGAATTTGAAAATTTGGTTATAATGTGTCTTGATGTAGACTTATGTGAGTTATTGGTTTTTAGAATCTGGATGTTCATTTCTCTTCCCAGATTTGGAACATTTTTGACCATAATTTCTTTTTTTTTTTTACATCTTTATTGGCGTATAATTGATTGCTTAACAATGGTGTGTTAGTTTCTGCTTTATAACAAAATGAATCAGTTATACATATACATATGTTCCCATATCCCCTCCCACTTTGTCTCCCTCCCACCCTCCTTATCCCACCCCTCCAGGCAGTCACAAAGAACCGAGATGATCTCCCTGTGCTATGCGGCTGCTTCCCACTAAATATCTACCTTACACTTGGTAGTGTATATATGTCCATGCCTCTCTTTCGCTTTGTCACAGCTTACCCTTCACCCTCCCCATATCCTCAAGTCCATTCTCAAGTAGGTCTGTGTCTTTATTCCTGTCTTACCCCTATTTTCTTCATGACATTTTTTTCTTCTTAAATTCCATATATATGTGTCAGCATACAGTATTTCTCTTTCTATTTCTGACTTACTTCACTCTGTATGACAGATTCTAGGTCTATCCACCTCATTGCAAATAGCTCAATTTCGTTTCTTTTTATCGCTGAGTAATATTCCATTGTATATATGTACCACATCTTCTTTATCCAATCATCTGATGATGGACACTTAGGTTGTTTCCATTTCCGGGCTATTGTAAATACAACTGCTATGAACATTTTGGTACATGACACTTTTTGAATTATGGTTTTCTCAGGGTATATGCCCAGTAGTGGGATTGCTGGGTCATATGGTACTTCTATTTGTAGTTTATTAAGGAACCTTGATACTGTTCTCCATAATGGCTGTACCAATTCACATTCCCACCAGCAGTGCAAGAGTGCTTCTTTTTTTCACACCCTCTCCAGTATTTATTGTTTCTAGATTTTTTGATGATGGCCATTCTGACTGGTGGGAGATGATATCTCATTGTACCTTTGATTTGCATTTCTCTAATGATTAATGATGTTGAGCATTCTTTCATGTGTTTGTTGGCAGTCTGTATATCTTCTGTGGAGAAATGTCTATTTAGGTCTTCTGCCCATTTTTGGATTGGATTGTTTGTTTTTTTGTTATTGAGCTGCATAAGCTGCTTATAAATTTTGGAAATTAATCCTTTGTCAGTTGCTTCATTTGCAAATATATTCTCCCATTCTGAGGGTTGTCTTTTGGTCTTGTTTATGGTTTCCTTTGCTTTGCAAAAGTTTTAAGTTTCATTAGGTCACATGTGTTTATTTTTGTTTTTATTTCCATTTCTCTAGGAGGTGGCTCAAAAAGGATCTTGCTGTGATTTATGTCATAGAGTGTTCTGCCTATGTATTCCTCTAAGAGTTTGATACTTTCTGGCTTTACATTTAGGTATTTAATCCATTTTGAGCTTATTTTTGTGTATGGTGTTAGGGAGTGATCTAATCTCATACTTTTACATGTCCCTGTCCAGTTTTCCCAGCACCATTTATTGAAGAGACTGTCCTTTCTCCACTGTATATTCCTGCCTCCTTTATCAAAGATAAGGTGACCATATGTGGGTGGGTTTATCTCTGGGCTTTCTATCCTGTTCCATTGATCTATCTTTCTGTTTTTGTGCCAGTACCATACTGTCTTGATTACGGTAGCTTTGTAGTATAGTTTGAAGTCAGGGAGCCTGATTCCTCCAGCTCCATTTTTCATTCTCAAGATTGCTTTGGCTATTAGAGGTCTTTTGTGTTTCCATACAAATTTTGAAATTTTTTGTTCTAGTTCTGTGAAAAATGCCAGTGGTAGTTTGATAGGGATTGCATTGAATCTGTAGATTGCTTTGGGTTGTATAGTCATTTTCACAATGTTCATTCTTCCAATCAAGAATATGGTATACCTCTCCATCTATTTGTATCATCTTTAATTTCTTTCATCGGGGTCTTATAATTTTCTGCATACAGGTCTTTTGTCTCCTTAGGTAGGTTTATTACTAGATATTTTATTCTTTTTGTTGCATTGGTAAGTGTGAGTGTTTTCTTGATTTTACTTTCAGATTTTTCATCATTAGTATATAGGAATGCCAGAGATTTCTGTGCATTAATTTTGTATCCTGCTACTTTACCAAATTCATTGTTTAGCTCTAGTAGTTTTCTGGTAGCATATTTAGGATTCTCTATGTATAGTATCATGTCATCTGCAAGCAGTGACAGCTTTACTTCTTCTTTTCCAATTTGGATTCCCTTTATTTCCTTTTCTTCTCTGATTGCTTGGCTAAAACTTCCAAAACTATGTTTAATAAGAGAGGTGTGAGTGGGCAACCCTGTCTTGTTCCTGATCTTAGTGGAAATGGTTTCAGTTTTTCACCATTAAGGATGATGTTGGCTGTGGGTTTGTCATATATGGCCTTTATTATGTTGAGGAAAGTTCCCTCTATGCCTACTTTCTGCAGGGTTTTTATCATACATGGGTGTTGAATTTTGTCAAAGCTTTCTCTGCATCTATTGAGATGATCATATGGTTTTTGTCCTTCAATTTGTTAATATGGTGCCTCATGTTGATTGATTTGCATATTTTGAAAAATCCTTGCATTCCTGGAATAAACCCCACTAAATCATGGTGTATAATCATTTTAATTTGCTGTTGGATTCTGTTTGCTAGTATTTTGTTGAGGATTTTTGCATCTATGTTCATCAGTGATATTGGCCTGTAGTTTTCTATATAGTAAATATATAGACAAACACAGAACTCTGTATAACTGTAACAGTGGTGAGTAAATAATTTTAGTTCTACATTAGAAGTCAAAAAACAGAAGTAATAAAAATAAACCTTGCCGGATATTTGGTCCTGTCCAAAATGCCCATAAGACATTTTTCTAAAAGACATTTGGTCCATAAGATATTTATATCATAAGAAATTTAGTTTACAATAAAAGGTCCTTAATATTTGTAGGACTATTTGGTCCAGTTTAAAATGTCTATAACACATTTGGTCCATGCCAAAAAGTCCTTGATATGTGGTCCTGTGCAAAACCATTTGGCATTGGCCAAATATGCCCATGAATGTTTTGAATAGGGCCAAATTTCAAGGACATTTTAGCATGGATCAAATATCTTAAGCGTGTTTTGGACAGGACCAAATGTCTGCTAACTGAAATAACTATAACTGAACAATATTAATAGATACACAGCATAAATAGATGTAAAATGTTACATCAATAACTTAAAGTGTTTTCAGGGAATAAAAGTGTAGAGTTTTTGTATGTCATCAAAGTTAAGTTGCTAACAGCTTAAAATAACTATAAGATGTATTATGTAAGCCCAAAGGTAATGACAAAGAAAATATCTGTAGGATTTTATAAAAAGAGAAAGGCATCAAAGCATATTGATTAAAAAAGCAAAAACAATGAAACACAAAAAAAGAGAGCAAGAGAGGAGAAAAGGAATAAAAATAGCTACTAAACAAACAAACAAAAAATAACAAAATGGAAACAGTAAAATATTTGCTACCAAAATTACCTTAAATGTATATAGATTAAATTCTTCACTCATGAGACATAGAGTGGCTGAATGGGTACAAACACACAAAAATACAACTATGTGGTGTCTACAAGAAACTTTAGATGTAAGGACATGCATAGGTTAAAAATGAAAGAAAGGAAAATGATATTCTGTGCAAATGACAAACAGAGAAGAACAGGAGTGGCTATTCTTATATCAGACAAAATAGATCTTCAGTGCAAAACTGACACAAAAATCAAAGAAGGACATTATACAGTGATAAAAATGTCAATTCATCAAGAAGATATAAGAAACATATATTTGTGTCTAATCAGAATAACTAAATATATAAAGCAAACTTTGACAGAACTGTAAAAAGAAATAGACAGCAAGAAAATATTAGTAGAAAACTTCAATATCCCACCTTCAATAATAGAAAGAATTACCAGAGAGAAATTCAACAAAGAAGCAGTGGACAAGAACAAGACTATAGACCAAATGAACATAACAGACATGTAGAATACCCAACCCAAAAGCAGCAGAATACACACTCTGAAGCACACATGGACGATTCTCAAGGATAGACTGCATGTTAGATCACAAACAAGCCTTAACAAATTTAAGCTTGAAATCATACCACGGGCATTTTTCAACTACAATGTATAAATTAATAGCAGAAGGGAAACTGAAATATTCATAAATATATGGAAATTAAACAACACACTATTTTTTAACATTTTTATTGGAGTATAATAGCTTTACATTTTTGTGTTAGTCGCTGCTGTATAACAAAGTGAATCAGCTATACATATACATATATCCCCATTTACCCACCCTCTTGTGTATCCCTCCTACCCTCCCCATCCCACCCCTCTAGGTGGTCACAAAGCACATAGTTGTTCTCCCTGTGCTATGCGGCTGCTTCCCACTAGCTATCAATTTTACATTTGGTAGTGTATATATGTCAATGTCACTCTCTCACTTCAACTAAGCTTACCCTTCCCACTCCCTGTATCCTCAAGTCCATTCTGTACATTTTCGCCTTTATTCCTGTACTGCCCCTAGGTTCTTCAGCACCATATTTTTTCTTAGATTCCATGTATATGTGTTAGCACACAGTATTTGTTTTTCTCTTCTGACTTACTTCACTCTGTATGACAGACTCTAGGTCAATCCACATCACTCCAAATAACTCAATCTTGTTTCTTTTTATGACTGGGTAATATCCCATTGTGTATATATATATATATATATATATATATATATATATATATATATATATCACATATTCTTTATCCATTCAACTGCTAATGGACATTTAGGTTACTTCCATGTCCTGACTATTGTAAATAGAGCTGCAATGAACATTGTGGTACATGACTCTTTTCGAATTATGGTTTTCTCAGGATATGTGCCCAGTAGTGGAATTGCTAGGTCATGTGGTAGTTTTATTTTTAATTTTTTAAGGAACGTCCATACAGTTCTCCATAATGGCTGTATCAATTTACATTCCCACCAACAGTGCAAGAGGGTTTCCTTTTCTCCACACCCTCTCCAGCATTTATTATTTGTAGATTTTTTGATGATGGCCATTCTGACTGGTGTGAGGTGATACCTTATTGTAGTTTTTGTTTGCATTTCTCTAATGATTAGTGATGTTGAGCATCCCTTCATGTGTTTGTTGGCAACATGTGTATCTTCTTTGGAGAAATGTTTATTTAGGTCTTCTGCCCATTTTTGGATTGGGTTATTTGCTTTTTTAATATTGAGTTGCATGAGCTGCTTGTATACTTTGGAGATTAATCCTTTGTCAGTTGCTTCGTTTGCAAATATTTTCTCTTATTCTGAGGGTTGTCTTTTTGTCTTGGTTATGGTTTCCTTTGCTATGCAAAAGTTTTTAAGTTTCATTAGGTCCCATTTGGTTATTTTTGTTATTATTTCCCTTTCTCTAGGAGGTGAGTCACAAAGGATCTTGCTGTTATTTATGTCATAGAGAGTTCTGCTTATGTTTTCCCTTAAGAGTTTTAATATGTCTGGCTTTATATTTACATCTACATCTTTAATCCATTTTGAGTTTATTTTTGTGTATGGTGCTAGGGAGTGTTCTAATTTCATTCTTTTACATGTAGCTGTCCAGTTTTCCCAGCACCATTTACTGAAGAGGCTTTCTTTTCTCCATTGTATATTCTTGCCTCCTTTATCAAAGATAAGGTGACTATACGTTTGTGGGTTTATCTCTGGCCTTTCTATCCTGTTTCATTGATCTATATTTCTGTTTTTGTGCCAGTACCATACTGTCTTGATTACTGTAGCTTTGTAATATAGTCTGAAGTCCAGGAGCCTGATTCCTCTAGCTCCATTTCTCTTTCTCAAGATTCCTTTGGCTATTTGGGGTCTTTTGTGTTTCCATACAAATTGTGAAATTATTTGTTCTAGTTCTGTGAAAAATGCCAGTGCTAGTTTGATAAGGATTGTAATAAATCTGTAGATTGCTTTGAGTAGTATAGTCATTTTCACAATGTTGATTCTTCCCATCCAAGAACATGGTATATCTCTCCATCTGTTTGTATCATCTTTAATTTCTTTCATCGGGGTCTTTTTGTTTTCTGCATAAGGTCTTTTGTCTCCATAGGTAGGTTTATTCCTAGGTATTTTATTCTTTTTGTTGCAATGGTAAGTAGGAGTGTTTCCTTAATTTCTCTTTCAGATTTTTCATCATTAGTGTATAGGAATGCAAGAGATTTCTGTGAATTAATTTTGTATCCTGCTACTTTACCAAATTCATTGATTAACCTTAGTAGTTTTCTGGTAGCATCTTTGGGATTCTCTATGTATAGTATCATGTTATCTGCAAACAGTGACAGCTTTATTTCTTCTTTTCCAATTTGGATTCCTTTTATTTCTTTTTCTTCTCTGATTACTGTGGCTAAAACTTCCAAAACTATGTTGAATAATAGTGGTGAGAGTGGGCCCCCTTGTCTTGTTCCTGACCTTAGTGGAAACGGTTTCATTTTTGCACCATTGAGACTGATGTTGGCTCTGGGTTTGTCATATATGTCCTGTATTATGTTGAGGTAAGTTCCCTCTATGCCTACTTTCTGGAGAGTTTTTATAAAAAATCGATGTTGAATTTTGTTGAAACACTTTTCTGCATCTATTGACATGATCATATGGTTCTTACCCTTGAGTTTTTTAATATGGTGTATCACATTTATTGATTTCCATATATTGAAGAATCCTTGCATTCCTATGTTAAACTGCAGTTGATCATGGTGCATAGTCCTTTTAATGTGCTGTTGGATTCTGTTTGCTATTATTTTAATCAGCATATTTTTAAGTAGCCAGGTGGCCACAGAGTAAATCAAAAGGAAATTTCAAAAATATCTTTAGATAAAAACAACTACAACAAACCAAATATATACAATGCAGTAAAAAAAATGTAATAAGGGGAAAGTTTATAGCAATAACCTCCTACATTGATAAATAATAAATATTTCAAATAAAATCATAGCCATACAACTTTAAAAAACTAGAAAAGAAGAAGAAACTGAACCCAAATTTAGCAGAAAGTAGGATATAATTAAGACTACAGCTGAAATACATGAAATAGAGACTAGAATGATTGCAAGAAAATTTATGAAACTGAGTTGCTTTTTTGACAAGATGAACAATATCAACAAAGCTTTATGAAGACTACGGAAAAAACAAAATATTAAAATCAGAAATGAAAAAGGAGACATTACAATTGATGCTACAGAAATATAAAAGGATCATAAGAGACTACTATGAATAATTATAAAATAATAAACTGTATAGCCTAGAACAAATGGGCAAATTTCTAGAAATACTCAGTTTTCCACGACTGAACCGTGAAGGACTGTGTCTGAACAGTTATTTAACTAGTAACAAGAATCAGTCATCAAAGTCCCCAACAAAGAAAATCTCATGACCATATGGCTTTATTGACAAATTCTACCAAATATTTAAAGAAGAATTAATGTCAATTCTTCTCAAATTTTTCCAAAAAGTTAAAGAAGAGAGAACACTTACAAATTCATTTTATGAGGCCAGCATTACCCTGATAACAAAGGCTAACAAGGACACCACAAAAAAAAAAAAATGAAAAGTATAGGCCAATATCCCTGATTAAAATAGATAAAAAAATAATCAAAAAAATTCTGGTAAATGAAATTAACATCACATTAAAAAGATTATAAACCATAATCATGTAAGATATATCCTTGGCATGAAGGGATGGGTCAATATAGGAAAACCAATAAACGTGATATGCCACGTTAAGGACAGGAAGGATAAAGTCACATGATCATCTCAGTAAATGCAGAAAAACTTTTAACAAAAATCAATACTGTTTCATGCTAAAGACTCTCAACAAAACTAGAAATAGAAGGAAATTACCTCAACATAATAAAATCCATATATGAAAATATCCACAGCTTATATAGTTAACAATGAAAAATTGAGGAATTTTCTTCAAAAATCCGGAATAAGAAAGCAAAACCCAACTTCAGCACTTCTATTAAACATATTACTATTTAAAGCCAGAAAATTTAGGCTTTAAAAAAAAATAGGAATCCAGATTGGAAAGGTAGAAGTAAAGTTACCTCTGTTTGCAGATCATATGATCTCATAAATAAAAAATTCTCAAAAGTCCACACAGAAAAAGAAGTAATAAATGAATTCAGTAAAGTTGCAGGATATAAAATCAACATACAAAAATATGTTGCATTTCAGTGGTGGGATGAATTGCGAGATTGGGTTTGACATATATACACTAATATGTATAAAATAGATAACTAATAAGAACCTGCTGTATAAAAAATAAATACATAAAATTAAATATGCTGTATTTCTATACAGTAACAGTTAACTATCTGAAAAAGAAATTAGTAAAATAATCCCATTTATATTAGCACCAAAATTAATAAAATACTTGAGAATAAATTTAAGCAAGGAGGGGAAATATGTATACATTGAAAACTAAAAAACACTGATGAAATAAATTAAAGGAGAAACAAACATATGGAAAGATATTATGTGTTCATGGATTGGAAGACTTAATATTGTTAAAGTATCTATACTATTCAAAGCAATCTACAGATTTAATGCAACCACTATAAAAATTCCTATAGCAAGTTTTATAGAGATAGAAAAATTCCTAAAATTAATATGGAACCACAGATGACCCAGAATGGCCAATGTGATCTTGAGAAAGAGAAACAAAGCTGGAGGAATCACACTTCTTTGTTTGAAAACATATTACAAATCTGCAATAATTAAAAAGGTATAGTACTAGCTAAAGAGACATATAGACAAGTGGAACTGAATAGACTGCCCTGAAATCAATCCATACAGATACAGTCCACTGGTCTTTGAAAAGTGTGCCAAGAATACACGATGGATAAATAAATAGACTCTTAAACAAGTAATGCTGTGAAAATTTTATATCCACATGTAAAAGAATGAAATGAGCCCCTTACATCATACACAAAAAATCAACTAAAAATGAATTAAAAACTTAAATATAATACTGAAACTATAAAAATCCTAGAAGAAAACAGGAAAAAGAACCAATCATGACACTGATCTTGGCAATGATTTCATTAATATGATACCTAAAGCAGAGGTAACAAAAGTAAAAATAGACAAGTGGGATTACATAAAACTAAAAAGCTTCTGCACAGAAACAGGAGCTGTCAACACAGTGAAAAGTCAACTGTGGAATGGGATAAAATGTTTACAAACCATATATCAGATAAAGAGTTAATTTCCAAAATATATAAGGCACTCTTACAACTCAAAAATAATAGAATAATAGCCCAAATAATGATTGTGTATTTATCCAAAGAGGACACACAACACCAGTTATATGAAAAGGTGTTAAACATCACTAATCATCAAGGAAAATGTAAGTAAAAACCACAATGAGATATTACATCACACCTATTAGGATATCTATTATATATAGATATTTAAAAGACAACAAATATTGGTCAACATGGTGAGAAATCGGAACACTTGTACACTATTGGTGGAAATGTAAAATGATATAGCAACTATGGAAAAGTGTAAGACAATTCCTCAAAACATTTTAAAAAATATGACTACTATATTATCCAGCAATTCTATTTCTGGGTATTTATCAAAAGAATTTATGGGCTTCCCTGGTGGCTCAGTGGTTGAGAGTCTGCCTGCCGATGCAGGGGACACAGGTTCATGCCCTGGTCCAGGAAGATCCCACGTGCCGCAGAGCGGCTGGGCCCGTGAGCCATGGCTGCTGAGCCTGCCCGTCCGGAGCTTGTGCTCTGCAGCAGGAGAGGCTACAACAGTGAGAGGACCACGTACCGCAAAAAACAAAAAAAAGAATTTATGTCAGGATCTTGAGGAGATATAGGCACTCTCATGATTATTTCAGCAATATTTACAATAGCCAAGATGTGGAAATAATCCAAATGTCCATTGACAGATTAATGGATAAACAAAACATAGTATATGCATGTAAAAGAATATTATTCAGCCTTTAAAAGAAGGAAATTCTGCAATATGTGCCAACATGAATAAATATTGAAGACATTATACTTAGTGAAACAAACCAGTCATGAAAGACTAACTTCAGCATGATTCCACTTATATGAGGTATCTAAAATAGTCAGACTCTTAGAGGCAGAGTATGCAATGGTGGTTGCCAAGGGCTGAGGGTATAGAAAATGGACAGTTGCTAATCAAATATAATGGTTTAGTTGTACAAGATGAATGAAAATCTGGATATCTGCTGCACAATATTTTGCCTATAGATACCAGTGTTTCATAGTACACTTATAAATCTATTGAGACTAGATTCATGTTAAGTGTTCCTACAATGATAAAGTAAAAGTAAAAATACAAGACTTTACTGGATCTAGGGTGGCCAGGACCTGGGAAATCCTCCACCTATAGACTCAGAGGCAACACAGGGGCCTGGGGTGTAACCAAGGTAAGGCAGTGGCAGCTAATGTTGGCACATATTCAAGTGGCACATGAAAACTAGCCCAGACTTCTGACAGCAGCAAGGCTACCTGAATTTCTGAGACTGCCTTGCTTGCCCCCCTCCCAGACCAATATAAGCCGAACCGCTTGGCCTTGACCACTCCACACCACAGCTGTCTCTAGATCTGGGGCAGCTACAACAGGCAAGAAAAATGACCTTGGGTTGTGTCTGAGGGGAGCCACAAATGCTTACACAAGCAGAACATCAGACGTCTGTATGCACATTAGCCCCGTTTGCTTCAGCACTCCCCTCCTTTGGGGCAAATACCTCACTGTGAGGAGAAAGAGAAATGCACACTTAATAAGGACAGAACCAGATTTACCCTGACCATCGGGGCTTATGTTTTAGCCACCTGGGGACAGACCCTGACCCTGACAGGGAGGTGATGGCCACTGAGCAGAGGGGAATTCATGTCTCAGAACCTGCAGAGGCTCTAGCTTCTCCATCACCAGCCACACTCATTATCAAGTTCACAGCTGCCAGCACACCCTGAGGAAAGACGTGACTGGCATTCTCATCAAATCCAGCCATCCCACGTAAGGCACTGGGCATATATAGTCTGCATATGGATGCTCCCATATAAGAACACCACTTTAAGGTGAAGTAGTTAACTATTTCACCTAAGTTCATAGAGGCAAAGAAAGCTAAGTAAAATGAAAACACAGAGGAATTATTTTCAATTGAAAAAACAAAAAACCCTGAAAACATAAATAATGAAACAGAAATAAGCAATTTATCAAATAATTCAAAACATGACTAATAAAAATGCTAATTGAATTAGGGAAGAGAATTGATCTAAACACAGATAATTTTAAAAATGAACTAGAAAATAAAAAAGACCCAATCAAAAATAGATAATTCAATATATGAGATAAAAGCCCTTAGAAGCAATGAACAGAAAACTAAATGACACAAAAGAACACATAAGTGATCTGGATGATAAGAATAATGGAAATCACTCAATCAGAACAGCAGCTAGAAAGACAAGTGAAACAAACAAACAAGCGAATGTAACACATGAGATCTCTGGAATAGCATCAAACATGACAACATTCACATTATAGTGGTCCAGAAGGAGGAAAGAGAGAAAAGGGTATCAAAGAAATTGAAGAAATTATAATTGATGAAATTATAGCTGAAAAATTCCTAAACCTAAAGAAGGAAACAGATATCCACATACACGAATCAGAGGCAGTACCAAACATGATGAACCCAAATAAACCTACAGCAAGATATATCATAATTAAAATGGTAAAAATTAAAAATAAGAAAAAAATTAAAGGCATCAAGAGATAAACAGTCATATACAAGGGAATTCCCATAGGCTATCAGTTGATTTCTCTGCAGAAAATTTATAGGCCTCAAGGGAGTGGCACAATACATTCAAACTGCTAAAAGAAAAAAGCCCACAAACTAGGATATTCTACCCAGCAAGATGTCATTTAGAACAGAAGGAGATATAAATAACTTCACTGACAGGCAAAAACTAAAAGAATTCAGCAATAACAAATATACCTTAAAAGAAATGTTGAAGTATTTTCTCTAAATGGAAAAGAAGTAAGAATATATTGGAAAGAGAAAATCCCAATAGGAAAGCCAAACATATAGTAGGATTGAAGGTCATTTACATAAACTAGTATGTTCATTGAAAGACAAAAAAATTACAAAAGCAATTATAATTATGATAAACAATAAAGAAATAAGCATAAAGATGTAAAATATAACAGCGAAAACACAAAATGTAGAATGGGGGGTAAAGATGTAGATCTTTTAGAATGCATTTAAATTTAAATGACTATCAGTTTAAATCAAGTAAATATAATTATTGGTCAACATATATGAACCCCATGGCAATCACACATCAAAACCCTACAATAGAGACACAAAAAGTAAACAGAAATGAAACTAAGCCTACCACAAAAAAAATCATTAAATCAAAATGGGAGAAACAAAAGGAAGAAGAAATAGACAGAGAAGAACCACAAAAACAACTGGAAAACAAGGAATAAAATGGCAATAAGTACATACCTCTCAATAATTATTTTAAATGTCAGTGCACTAAATGTTCCAAAAAAAGAAATAGGGTGGCTGATTGGATTAAAAAATAAGACCTTTTAATATGCTGCCTACAAGAAACTCACTTCAGAGCTAAGGACACACACAGACTAAAAGTGAGGTGTTGAAAAATCTATTTCATGCAAACGGAAATGACAAGAAAACATGAGGAGCAATACTCATGCCAAACAAAATAGACTTTTAAACAAAGGTTATAACAAAATACAGAGAAGGACATTATACAGTGATAAAGGGATCAACACAAAAAGAGGATATTACACTTTTTAACATATATGCATCCAATACAAGAGCACCTAAATATAGAAAAAAAATATTAACAGACATAAAGGGAGAAATTGATAACAATATAATAATAGTAGGGGACTTTAACACCCCATTGACATCAATGGACATATCATCCAGATGGAAAATCAATAAGGCAACAGTGGCTTTAATGACACAATAGGCCAGCTGGACTTATGATATCTACAGGACATTACATTCAAAACAGCAGAATACACATTCTTTTCAAATGCACATGAAATGTTCTCCACAAAAGAAGCCTCAACACACTTAACAGGATAGAAATTATATCAATCATTTTTTTTCCAACCACAATGGTATAAAACTAGAAATCAACTACAGAAAGGAAAAGACAGAAACGTGGAGACTTAACAACACTCTACAAAAAACCAATGGGTCAATGATGAAATCAAACAGGAAATCAGAGAAATCTTCTAAACAAATAAAAATGGAAGCACAACTTTCCAAAATCTATGGGATGCAGCAAAACAGTTGTAAGAAGGAAAGTCATAGTGTTATAGGCTTTCCTCAAGAAATAAGAAAAATCTCAGACAACCTAACCTACCACCTAAAAGAATCAGAAGAAAAGAACAAAGCCCAAAGTCAACAGAAGGAAAGAAATAATAAAGATCAGAGAGGAAATAAATAAAACAGAGACCAAGAAAACAATAGAAAAGATCAATGAAACCAAGCACTGTTTTTTTGAAAAGATAAACAAAATTGATAAACCTTTAGCCAGGCTTATCAAGAAGAAAAGAGAGAGAAACCAAATAAACAAAATAAGAAATGAAAGAGAAATAATAATAAATACCACAGAGATACAACAAAATAAGAGAATACTATCAATACTTATATGCCAACAAATTGGACAACATAGAAGAAATGGGCACATTTCTAGAAACATCTAGACTGCCAAGACTGAATCAAGAAGAAACAGAAAAACTGAAAAGACCAATCACTAGAAGTGAAAGTAAACTCATAATAAAAACTTCCCAGCAAACGAAAGTCCAGGACCAGACAAATTCACAATGGAATTACACCAAACATATAAAGAAGAACTAATACCTATCCTTCTCAAACTATTCCAAAAAATTGAAGATGATGGAACACTCCCAAATTCATTCTATGATGCCATAATTACCCTGATACCAGAACCAGACAAAGACACTACAAAAAAGGTACAGACAAATAGCTTTGATGAATATAGATGCAAAAATCCTCAACAAAATATTATCAAATGGAATCCAACAATATATAAAAAGGATCATACACAATGGTCAAGCTGGATTTATTCCCGGGTCAGAAGGGTGGTTCAACACTCAAAAGTCAACCAATATTATACACCACATTAACAAAAAGAAGAATAAAAACCACATGATCATGTCAATAGCATCAGAAAATGGGTTTGACAAAATTCAACATCCATTCATGATTAAAAAAACTCTCATCAAAGTGTGTATAGAAGGAATATATCTCAACATAATAAAGGCCATTTACAACAAACCCACAGCAAACACCATACTGAAAGGTGAAAAGCTGAAAGCCATTCCTCTAATTTCAGGAACAAGACAAGAATACCCACTCTTGCCACTTTTATTTAACATATTATTTTTAGTCCTAGCCACCGTAATCAGAAAAGAAAAAAAGAAATAAAACATACCCAAGTTGGAAGGGAAGAAGTAAAACTTTCACTATTTGCAGATGACATGATACTTTATATAGAAAACACTAAAGTTTCCAACCAAAAACTATTACAACTAATAAATGAATTCATAAAAATTGCAGGAAAAAAAGATTTATATACAGAAGTCTGTTGTGGTTCTATACACTAAAAATGAAGTATGAGGAAGAAAAAAAATCCACTTTGAAATTGCATCAGAAAAGAATAAAATACCTAGGAATAAACTTAATCAAAAAGATGAAAGACCTACACTCTGAAAACTATAAAAAATTGATGAAGGAAACTGAACATGACACAAAGAAACAGAAAGATATCCAGTGTTCTTGGACTGGAAGCATTAATAATGCTACAATGGCCATACTTCACAAAAAAATCTACAGATTTAATGAAATCCCTATCAAAGTACTCATGACATTTTTTAAAGTACTAGAACATATAATCCTCTAATTCATATGGAACCACAAAAGACTCTGAATTGTCAAAGGAATCTTGATATAAAAGAACAGTCCTGGAGGTATCATGCTCCCTGACTTCAGTCTATACTACAAAGCTATAGTAATCAAAACAGCATGGTACTGGCACAAAACCAGACACAGAAATCAATGAAACAGAATAGAGAGCCCAGATATAAACCCATGCACCTATGGTCAATTAGCCTATGACAAAGGAGGAAGAAATACATAATGGAAAAAAGACAGTAACTTCAACAGGTAGTGCTGGGAAAACTGGACAGTCACATGTAAAACAATGAGATAAGAATATTCCCTCATACCATATACAAAAATAAACTCAAATGGTTAAATGACCTAAATGTAAGAAGAGAAACAAAAAAACTCCTAGAAGAGAATACAGGCAGAACACTCTTTGACATGTCATAGCAATATTGTCTTGAATCAGTCTTCTAAGGCAAAAGAAATAAAGTTAAAAATAAACAAATGGGGTGTAATTAAATTTAAAAGTTTTTGCACAACAAAGAAAACTACTGAAAAAACAAAAACACAACCTAAGGAATGAAAGAAAATATTTGCAAATGACGTGACCAGCAAGGGGTTAATATCCAAAATATAAAAACAACTCATAGAACTCAATATCAGAGAAAAAACAACCCATCAATAAAAGGGCAGAAGACATTTTTCCAAAGAAGACATTCAAATGGCTAACAGACACATGAGAAGATGCTCAACATCATCAATTATTGTGTGGGGTAAAAAGTTCCTTTGGTTTCTTAAGTAAAAATAAAAGACACATTTTTCATTTTCACCAAGAACTTTATTGAACAATGTAGTCACCCTTTTGTTCCACTACCTTCTGCCATTTTTCAGGCAATTTCATAATTCCATCTTCCCAAAACTTTTTATCTTTTTTGATCAAAGAACTCTTCCAGGTGCCTTTTACAGACTTCCAGGGAATTGAAATTTTTTTCCATTAAGAGGATTTTGTAAAGACCTAAATAAATGGAAATCCGAAGCTACCATGTCTGTTGAATAGAGCAGATGAATCAGAACTTCCCAGCCAAGCTGTAACAGCTTTTGCTTGGTCATCAAAGAAATATGTGGTCTTGTGTTATCCTGATGGAAGATTATGCATTTTCTTTTGACTAATTCTGGACGCTTTTCATCAAGTGCAGCTTTCAGTTGGTCTAATTGGGAGCAGTACTTGTTGTAATTAATCCTTTTGTTTTCCGGAAGGAGCTCATAATAGAGCACTCCCTTCCAACCCCACCATACACACAACATCACCTTGTTTGGATGAAGACCAGCCTTTGGTGTGGCTGTTGGTGGTTCATTTCACATGCCCCATGATCTCTTCCATTCCACATTGTTGTACAGTATCCACTTTTCATCTCCTGTCTCAATTTGTTTTAAAAACGGAACGTTTTCATTACATTTCAGTAGAGAATCTCATGCGGAAATATGGTCAACATGTTTTTTTTTCACTTAACTTATATGGAACACAAATATCAATGCGATTCACATAACCAAGCTGGTGCAAATGATTTTCAATGCTTGATTTGGATATTTTGAGTATGTTGGCTATCCCTCGTGTAGAATAACATAGATTGTTCTCAATTATTGTTTCAATTTGATCACTATCAACTTCAACTTGTCTACCTGACAAGTGGAGCATCGTCCAGCGAGAAATTTCCAGCACGAAACTTCACAAACCACTTTTGCCACGTTCGATCAGTCACAGCACTTTCTTCATACACTGCACAAATCTTTTTGTGCATTTCAGTTGGATTTTTAACTTTTCATTAAATAATAAAGCATAATATGCCAAAAATGTTTTTTTTCTTCCATATTCAATATTAAAATAGCTATACAAAAATTCACCAATTTTGATGTCTTTTTGTAAATGCATGCTAGGACAGCTGTCACATACAATCTAATAAAATTGTTTCGAATGAAGTTAAAGACAACTAAGTGCTACTAGAGCCATCTACAGAAAAAACTGAATGAACATTTTGGCCCACCCAATATTAGAGAAATGCAGATCAAAACAAAAATGAGATATCACGTCACACCTATCAGAATGGCTATCATCAAAAAGTCTATGAATAACAAATGTTGGAGAGGATGTGGAGAAAAAGAAACCCTTGAACACTGTTGGTGGGAATGTAAATTGGTGCAGCCGCTATGGAAAACAGTATGGAGGTTCCTCAGAAAACTAAAGCTAAAACTAGAAGTTACCATATGATTCAGCAATTCCACTCCTGGGTATATAACCAGAAAAAATTTAAGACACTAATTTGAAAAGATAAATGCACCCCCAATGTTCATAACAGCAGTATTTAGAATAGCCAAGACATGGAAGCAGCCCAAGTGCCCATCAATAGTAAACTGTATTAAGAAATGTGGTATATATGTATATATATATATACATATATACACATATATGTGTATATATATACACACGATGAAATATTACTCAGCTGTATAAAAAGAATGAAATACTGCCATTTGCAGCAAAATGGGTGGACCTAGTGAATATTATGCTTATTGAAATAAGTCAGACAGAAAAATACAAATACTGCATGATATCACTTGTATAAATAATAGAAATGAATGTATATGCAAAACAGAAACAGACTCACAGGTATAGAAAGCAAATTTGTGATTACCAAAGAGGAAATGGAAGGCAGGAGGGACAAGTTAGGGGTATGGGATAAACCTACCATATGTAAACTACCATATATAAAATAGATAAGCAACAAGGACATACTCTATACACAGGGGATTATAGCCATTACCTTGTAATAACCTATAATTGAGTATAACCTGCAAAGATACTGAACCACTATGCCATACACCTGAAACTAACATAATATAATAAATCAAATCTACATCAATTAAAAAAATATAAAAGATGTTTAAAAAAACTAATTTAAGGAGCTGCATTAGGATTTTTTTGTGGTAATGCTTAAAAAATAATAATCACAGTGAATAAGTTTTTAAAAATATTAGAAAGAAAATTAAAATGACAAATCATCTAGATGAAGAGAAGAAAGGATTGTAAGCAAAAATATCTCAGGACAAATAGGAAACACAAAATCAGATCATCAAAATAAATAAAAATATACCAGTAATTCAAGTAAGTGTAAGTGGTCCAGATATTCAAATTAAAAGACAAACTTTGTTAGTCTGGTTAAAAATAAAATATAAGAAAACAAGATCCAGCTGTATGTTGTTCAGGTGACACATAATAAACAAGAGACTAAAGAAGAATTAAAAGTAAAAGAAAGGAATATATATATACATATCATATCAAATATATATATATATATAATATAAACAAAATGGAAGTGTGTGCATTTATTTTAATATCAACAATATAAGTTTATAGACTTTAGAGTCAAAATTATTTGGTGGAGATACTACATAAAAGATATAATTCACACACACACACATGCATATCAAAATTGAACTTGCATGCATCTAATTGCATAGACAAATATATGATGCAAAAATGATATAATCACAGGAAGAAACAACCCATTCAGTCATTATGTTGGGAGAATTTTAAATTCACATAGCATGACTTGCTTCTGACCATATCCTCCAAGAGATGATTGATCTTGCTCTAATGCATTCTTTTATTAGCTTCATTTTTGATTATTTTATTGTCCTTTATATGAGGGGATGATTAAACATTTTAAGGCTAAAAATTAAAAATGGATTCTTAAACTGGAAACAGGATATTCAGGTCCATTCAGGTACTTTTCCTAAGATTGCAAGTTTTCATAATATTAGATGAATGTAATGCAATTAATTAGTATGGAATGAGATTTGAAGATGTGAGTTGAAACTTTGTTATGAGAAGTGATAAGGACTCCATTCTTGACCAGTCTTTAGTCACCAATCTTTATTCAGGCTCCTCTAAGCCCTCTTCTCAACTAGGTCTTGATCTTGACTGGCTCAGCCCAGTTTTAGCAGAGAATTCTGTAAAGTCAGTTTGTGAGAATCTTACCACCACTTGATATTTGATCAAATTCTTCAACAGCCCCATCCTTAATATCTAAGCCCTTGGCATTCTTTTAGTGAGAATTTTATTAGGTCAGTTTAGGAAGGATCCCTCTCCTTGGTATCTAATCTAGTTCTCTTTAGTAATTTTCCATCCACTGATCCCCTCATTCTGTTCTTTAGCTATAAATCTCCAGCTGTCTTTGCTATATTTGAAGTTGAGTTCAATCTCTCTCCTCCATTGCAGTAGTCTTGACCACTATTGCATTCGTTTTGAATAAAGTCTTCCTTATTTTTTTTTAAATAAGTGTTAGAATTTTTTTTTATAGAAGACTATGATTGGGAACCACCACCATAGTCATTTTTTTAAAAGCTGTTGAAATGACAACAAAGACAATTTAAAAGCTTGTCTTCTTTTCCCCCCATAATAATGGGTCTTAAAGATGATAAGAATGTGTAAGGAATAGTGCTTTCTGGTGGTGATAGGGCAAAATAGGTTGTGGGTCTCTGTCACAAGGAGTTCAGGTGTGACTATAAAGAAATAACTATGTTATTGGTACATTAGAATCATACTTTTTATTGCCCATATAGAAGTAGAATGACTGGAAAAGCAAGATGTGTTCAATGCTGGATTTGTTTAATGATGTTAAGGTTTTATAGATATACCCTTAGAGCCATTTTAAAAAGGAAAATTGTTACAAGCCTTTATAAAAACAAAATAAAGAGTTTTGTATTATAAATCTGAAACTCTTTAGTGTCACATCTACTTTTTTCAATCATTTTTTCAACAGATTGATATTGAATTCTTAGTGTGTTGCCAGGCACTATCCTATGCAACTGGGATAGAGCTGTGGACAAAACAGAAAAAAAAGTAATTCACGTGTCTTGAAATTTAGAGGTTAATAAAGAATGCTGATATTAGTCAAATAATCAAATAATCATTAAATTACAACTCCGATAACTTCTAGGGATAAATAGTACACAGTGCATGGTGAATGTATAACAATAGGATGTCTACTAGATCAAGTGATCAGAGAGGGCTTTCCTGAGTAAGTAATTTTTGAACTGAGATCATAAGAAGGAATAGTTAAATAGTTAAATAGTTAAATAATCTTGGAGTATGTCAGGAAAAACTAAAAGTCTTCCAGGCAAGGGGAACTCTATATAAAAATTCCATTAACAAGAAGGAATGTGGTGACTTTGAAGAACTGAAAGAAAGTGAGTGTGGCTAAAATATAGAATGAAGGTGATTACGGTTCAAGATGAAGATAGGCAGAGGTCAGAACATTCAAATTTTGTTAGACCATGTTATAGATTTTAGTAATTGCCCTAATGGGATAATATTTAAAATACTATTTAAGGGCTTTAAAGTACTTTAATATTTAAAGGAGCATGATAACGGGCGGTGGTGACACGAACAGGTTTGCATTTTGAAAAGATTACTCTAGCTAGCTTCAGAACCTGAATTAGCTTAGAAAAGGATAAAGATCTCTTTGTGGTTGCTTCAAATAAAGAAAGACAGTGGATATTGAAAAGAAAATGGATAGATATGAGACACTGGAAATGAAATAAGTATCATTTATTGCTGGATTACATGGGAAGTGAGGAGGAAGAAAATGTCAAGAATTTGTGCTAGGTTTTAAACTGGATGAATAGTGGTACTATTTATTAGAGAGGGAACATTTGGAGAGGATCTGTTCCTGTGCTCCCCAGGCAGATGTTGGTTTGCTTATGAGTAAAATTTGGGGCCTTTTGAGTTTCGGGTCCTTTTTAGTTATCCAAACGTAAGTGCTAAAAAGGTAGTTCAATTATAAGGTCTGGAGTATCCGAAGAGAGTTCTGAGCTAGAGATATGATTTTGGGAGTCATGAATGATCATTGATGCCAATAGAATGGATGTGATTTCCATGGGAAAAAATATAGAGTGAGAAGTAATTTACATAAATTTACTTAATGAATGCCAGCATTTAGTGAATAAATAGCAATGCTTGAGCCAACAATGAAACTTAAAGGAATAGCCATAAATGAACAAGGAAGATCAGGAAAGTATGTTAACATGAAAGCTAAGGAAGAGATATTTTATAATGTGATGTTCACAAATACCATTTATTATATATGTGATAGTCAAGATGTAACCAAGTAGATTATGTATTTTTTATCAGTGGCTAGGATGAGCCATTCTGAGAATTCTCTTTTTTGGTCTTAGTGATTGACTAAACCTCAAAGTTCAATCTACATAGTCTTATAATTAAATGAATCACAGTTTTGCTCAGGATAGTAACTTGTAGGGTCTCTAAGACTTACACAAGAAGTTTAGGTGTGACTATAAAGAAATAAGTAGTTTCTTTATAGTGTCTAAGTTACTGGTGCTTTAGAGTTATACTCTGTATGGCCCATAGAGAAATGGAATGACTAAAACCATTGACTAAATCATTCTGAACGCTGAATTTAGATCAATTAAATGAATTTTATCACTCTTACATTTCCAGGAATTTATGCTTGTGCCAAAATATCATCAATTAACTACAAGATATTAGGTCAGGACCACATTTACTCAATTCCTCCTCATATTATCTTTCTGATTACTTCACCCAATTGTTTTATTTATTTATTTATTTATGTCCTCTCTTCAGGTTTGAGAAATTTCCACCAGCCACCACATACTCCCTATGGCCTCCTTCAGTTTCTCTTTTCAGACAGGTTCACCACCATATTACAGCTTCCTCATTTTTTTTAATACGCAATAATCTAGTACCTAAAGTTTCAGAACCCATTGTTCTGAAACAAGCACAGCAATTTCTTTTAATTTTTAAAAGTTTTTTTTAGTTATTACAACAAATGTTTAAAATGGTTTTTGTTGTTATAAAATAATTATACACAGTAATTTTGTGATTTCTGCTTTTTTATTTCAACAGTCCTTCATTTGATACAGAAATTTCTCTATTTTTAATATTTTAGCCTGAAATGTTTTAAAGAAAATGTGAACATTAGAACAAAAATATGTCAACCATGTCTGCAATTGATAACTAGTGCAAGCACTCCCTTGTATGATATCATATTGGACTTAAATGAATTTATAATTCCTTAAAACTTAACTTGTTCATAAGTAGTGGGATGTATGTATTACTAAATTTCCTTTTTATTGAAACATAAGTAATGTGAGGTTATCTTTTTCATGTCTTTTGTAGACTTCTTAATTCACTCCCTAGATTCTGGTAAAGTGTAAAATGGTTGTATATTTCTTTGAGTAGAAGTGGTGGTTGAGTTCTGGACATTAACTCAATAGGCTTCCATTATGAGTCCGTGTGCTAGAAAGTTTTGTTATCTTTATGTAACTATTAGGAAGTTTACCAGCATATCTAGGAAGAATTCTCTTGCTTCTGGTTCCAAAGTCTCTAAATAATTTGAGATCAGAGACTATCTTACTCATTTCATCGGTAAATAGAACATAGTAGATACTTAATACAATATTTGCTAAACTGAACTGAAAGCTGTTAACTCCCTTGTTAGTCTTCACAGTAAATCCCTCTTACTGGTTTGAAAGTTATCTCTAATTCAGAGCTCTTTTATAATGCTGAGGTGATTGCCATACAGTAGATCGAGGAAATTATTAAGGCAAGTGTGACTCAAGATCACCAGAAATGTCATAGAAACTTCTTTTCCTATCCATAAAAGCACAAGTATTGCCACAATGAAAATATGCTTGAGATATTCAGCAGGAGAAATAGGAAGAAGAGAGAGGCCTGGGTTTGAAACTTAGCTCCAAAATTTTACAAATTATACTTTTCAATCATGACTTACTGATGGACAAACTGGAAGTAATTATACATTATTTGACAATTGATAAAAGCATTATACAAAACTCCAAGTACAGTGGCTAGCATAGAGTAACGTAAGCAATAATAGTCAATTCCCTTCCCTAGGATCAGATTGTCAGTTTCACTCTCTGCAATACATTTACTTTCATTTATCTGTCTCCTTTACACTCCCCCTCCTCCATCTCACTATCTAGTCTTCTAGAATCGTATTGTTACTATTTTCCAATTACTTTAAGTTAGTGAAAAAAAGCATCTGTATTCTCTACCCAGAGTTTCAATATTATATGTTTTCATCAATAGGGACAAAAAGTTGACAATTGGTCTCAGTAGCCTTTTGAGTTTATCCAAAATCTTCTAAAATCCAGAAAGGCATGCTCACATCTACTGATACTCCTCTGTGTTCAAAATGAGAATTTAGTAAAGACCTTTAAGAAGATAGAAGTAATTTTAAAGTGGATATTGATTCACTCTTCTCTTCTTTGTATTAAAGATATCTACCTTTTCTAACAAGTCATAGTAGATTTTATCAATCTGAGCTATATACTCTTTCTTCTTGTAAGAGTGTCTATAGGATCTATGTCTATTGTCATGGGAGTTGCAATGCCTCCTGAGGGAGGAGTCTATTTCCTCATCTTGTTGATGTTTGACCAAGAAATGTGAGCAGACATGATGTATAACTAGTTGCTTTAAAAGCCATTGAATGTTTTTGCCAGATCAGATTTTTTTCTTCCATTTACCATAATGACATGTTATCAAAACATTTTCCAGATAGGGGCTTATCAGGCAGACTGAGTGATGGAAAAAAGAAATGGGAGTCAGAGTTACAGCTGACCTACAACTAACATAAAATGTGAACAAAAATTAACTTCTGTTGTGATAAGCTCCTGGGAAGTTACTGTTGTTTGTTACCACAGCAAAGCTGACTAATATATATATTAATATTTAAGGTGCTAACATCACAAAATACTTAATATATAAGTCATTATTTTGGGGATCAAGTCATAGGTAGAAAGGAAATTATCTTCAGAGACTGGAAAAATATCAGCTCATATATGCAATGACAAATTTTTTTTTTATAAAAGTATCACCTGTGATAACTTGGAAGGCAAATAATAATCTAATAAACCTGTTTTAGATGAAGAAGTGGAAAACAGAATGTTGGATTCATTATTTGATTGTTTGGTGCTATAATCTGACAAGGTATTATAGGAAATAATTAATAAAAATAACAAACAAACAAGCAAAAGAGCAACCAGGTACTTTATAAACAGAAAGCAAAAAGAGAGAAAGGTACAACTCCTCCTAATATCAAACTGGAAAATGAAAAAAAAAATATATTAATAAGAAATGCTTTGAGCAAGAAAAGCCAATTAAGACAGTTAGCCTCTATCAAGGACCAAATCAATGACAGGCATGGTCACATGTTTTGTTAAAAACCCCTGAATGGATTTAGGTGATTCTCAGTAAATCCTTTAAATTTGATTAAATAGCTCAGGGAAAACAGACTAAGAGAGTGGTTTCACTAAAGCGTAATAAATTCAAATTACCTGTAAGTCTAATAAAGGGGCATAATTTGAAAAGAATTGTGCATGTAGCTATTGGCATATTAAACTGACTAGAGTGAAATAGGAGAACATATTTTCCATGTCCTCTTCAGATGTGGCTAAGGAGAATCATGGAAAAGGAAGTACTTTCCATAGGGTAGAACTAAGCGATGGAGAAAACTTGACTGCAAATCTCCTCCCGAAAAGTGGAACTGGAGTGTAATCAAGAAACAATTCTTATCTACAATATTTTTCCAGCAGGTTTTACAATTCCTACTGTCCAGTGAGTCACTACAGTTTATGTGTTTTCAGTTTGAAATGTGAGTGTCACTGATTCATCATTGTATGTTATGTGTTTGGAAGACTGTGAAACTTGTCTTTAATTCTACTTCTTGAATTTAGAAAAAAAGCCTGATGTAGAGACCATTCCAAAATCTCAAACTTTCATATTGATGCCATGATTTGGTGGGATTTTTTAATGCCTTCTTGGGAAAGAGTGAGTTTATTTACATTCAGGAAGAAGGAAAGTGAATATTTGTGACTAAGAGGGTGGAATGTAATAGAGAATATATTTTCTCATCTGTTCAATCTATTTACTCTTCTTTCCAGTAAGAGATTTCGTACATTCTTAATTGTTGACATTTGACTTACAGTGCTTCCTATGGCCTCATTTCCCACCACATTGACATTAAGCTTGGCCATATGATTTGCTGTGCCCAATCGAATATGAGTCAAGTTGACTTCTGAGCAGAAACTTTAAGTGCCGTCTGCCAGATTATTGTTCTTTCCCCTTTGCCACAAGCATATCATGTTCTAGAACATGTCACAGATAGGGGCTATTCCTTTTGTCTGGGTACTGAATGAAGGTGTATGGAACAAAGCTATAGCTGGCCCATAGCTGTATAAAATGTGAGGGAGGAATAAACATTTGATGTAAGATACAGATTTGGGGGCTGTTTATTAATATAAAAATGACTTTTTAAAAATCTCCAATGAATGCAGAAATACCTTCAGATATATACCAAAAGGCATTGGGAAAATGTATGACTGACTGACTGAATGAATAATATGAGAAGGGAGAAAATTTATTTTCATTCAGTGGGGAGTAACTGTTTAGTGAGAGAGATACACTGATTGAATTATACTATCTTGGAGTGAGAGTAGCTTGTAAATATGAGAAAACTATTTCTTAATTTCTAAACTATTGCTGATAATATTATATTGAATTGGCTAAGTCTTTGAACATCCACAAAGTTACAGCTTTTAGACAGAGATGGTTACCTGGCTGAAAGACAACCAATATGTTGTCTGACCTACAGAATATGATTTGATCTCTTAGAAAAAAAAATCCACCTGTGGTATAGTGTTTAAATGAACTAGCCAAGTCATCTCTATAGAGGAGTTTAAATATGATACAGAAAGAGTATTGGTTATCTAGTAAGGGGAGAAAAAGTGGAAGGACAGAAAGAAAGCAGTAGGTGGAAATATTGAAGTTATAAAAGTCATGAAGAAGAAAAAAACTTTGAATAAGTAGAAGTCAAGAAGATTTATAGATTATAAAGTGAGATAGTTGATTGGTAGTGACAAAAGAGTAAAAGATCAATAAAACATGGCTGTTAAAAATAGGAGGGAAATTAACAAGATAAACTAACAATTAGATCAGCTTTAAACACTGACCAAACTCCAAATTCCCATCTATTTAAGGCCTGTATTCTATTTTTCCATGAGGCCTAGCTATATGTATTTTTCTAAATTGTGTGAGGCATGACACTGGGATTAAGAATACCTGCTTCTCTTATTTTCTATGTCTTAATAATAAAGTAATAATTACTTAAAGTAACCTCTAATTTTGCAAACAAGAGTCCAACAAAATGTATAGATTTTTATGCCACTTATATTAATTGAATCTAGAAAATTTTGACAAATATGTGGAAATCAGATAACATCATCTCTCTGCTTAAAAGTTTTCCATTGTTTCTCATCATATTTAGAATAAAATTTAAATTCCAATCATGACATAAGTATGGCCATACATCTAGTTTTCCCAGTAGAGTCTTGGTTTATGCCTGTTGTTCCACATAATTGTAATAGCTTTCTCTTTCATTCTCAAAAATGTTTGGGGGCTTCCCTGACAGCGCAGTGGCTGAGAGTCCGCCTGCCGATGCAGGGGACATGGGATTGTGCCCCGGTCCAGGAAGATCCCACATGCCGTGGAGCAGCTGGGCCTGTGAGCCATGGCTGCTGAGCCTGCGCATCAGAGCCTGGGCTCCACAATGGGAGAGGCCACAAGAGTGAGAGGCCTGCGTATGGCAAAAAAAAAAAAAAGTGTTTGGGTTTACACAGTGGGTAAGCTCCTTAATATTGTTCTTGGAAATGATTTTTTTTTCAGATTTGACAGCAAAGAAAAGGCAAAAAGAGCAAAAAATAACAAGTGGGACTGCATCAAACTAGAAAGCATTTGGGGACTTCGCTGGTGGTCCAGTGGGTAAGACTCTGTGCTCCCAATGCATGGGGCCTGTGTTCAATCCCTGGTCAGGGAACTAGATCCTGCATGCATGCAGCAACTAAGAAGTCCTCATGCCACAACTAAGAGTTCACATGCCGCAAATGAGAAATCCACATGCTGCAACTAAAAAAGATCTCACATGCTGCAATTGAAGATCCCACATGCCACAACTAAAGATGCCATGTGCCGCAAATAAGACCTGGCACAGCCACGTAAATAAATAAATAAATAAATAAATATTTTTTAAAAATGAAGGTATCTGAAAAGGAAACAATCAACAAAATGAAAAGACAACTTACAAAATGGGAGAAATATTTGCAAAGCCTATATCTGATAAGGGGTTAATATCCAAAATGTATAAAGAACTCATAAAATTCAATATTAAAAAACAATCTGATTAAAAAGTGGGTAGAGGAACTGGGAAGGCATTTTCTGAAAGAAAACATACAGACGACCAACAGGTATATGAAAAGATGTTCAACATCAATAATCATCAGGGAAATACAAATCAAAACCACGAAGAGATATCTCCTGGCACCTATTAGAATGGCTATCATCAAAAAGACAAGAGATAACAATTGTTGACAAAGATGTGGAGAAAAGGAAACACTTGTGCACTGTTGATGGGAATGTAAACTGGTGCAACCATTATGGAAAACAGTATGGAGGTTCCCCAGGAAATTAAAAATAGAACTACTTTATGATCCATCAATCCCCCTAACGGGTGTATATTTAAAGGAAATGAAAATAAGATCTTGAAAATATATCTGCACCTCCATGTTCATTGCAGCATTACGTACAATAGCCAAGAAATGAAAACAAGCTAAGTGTCTGTTAATGGGTGAATAGATGATAGAATTATATATATTATTCAGACATGAGAAAGAAAGAAATCCTGCCTCTTGCAACAGCATGGATGGACACTATGTTAACTGAAATAAGTTAGAGAATGAAAAATATTGTATAATGTCACTTATATGTGGAATTTTAAAAAACCAAATACAGAGAAACAGTGTAGAGTGGTGGTTACCAGGGGTGAGGTTGAGGGAAATGGAGAGATACTGGTCAAAATATACAAACTTCTAGTTATAAGATTAACAAGTTCTGGGAATCTAATGTACATCATGGTGATTATAGCTAATAATACTGTATTATATACTTGAAAGTTGTAAGAGAGTTGATCTTAAAAGTTCTCACAACAAAAAATAAATGGTAATTAGGTGACGGTTTGGAGGTGTTAGCTAATGTTATTGTGGTAATCATTTTGCAGTAAATAAATGTATCAGGAGGATTTGAGAAGATGGAAGAGTAAAACACGGAGATCACCTTCCTCCCCACAGATACATCAGAAATACATCTACACGTGGAACTGCTGCTATAGAACACCCACTGAACACTGGCAGAAGACCTCAGACTTCCCAAAAGGCAAGAAACTCCCCATGTACCTGGGTAGGACAAAAGAAAAAAGAAAAAAGAAATACAAAAGAATAGGGATGTGACCTGCACCAGTGGGAGGGAGCCATGAAGGAGGAAAGGTTTCCAAACACTAGAAGACCCTTCGCGGGCAGAGACTGCGGGTGGTGGAGGGGGAAGCTTCAGAGCCACAGAGGAGAGTGCAGCAACAAGTGTGTGGAGGGCAAAGCAGAGAGATTCCCTCACAGAGGATCAATGCCAACCAGCACTCATCAGCCTGAGAAGCTTGTCTTCTCACACGCCGGGATGGGTTGGAGCTGGGAGCTGACGCTAAGGATTCAGTCGGATACAGGGAAAGGACTGGGGTTGGTGGCGTGAACACAGCCTAAAGGGGTTAGTGCACCACGGCTACCGGGGAGGCAGTCCGGGAAAAGTCTGGAGCTGCCAAAGAGACAAGAGACTGTTTCTTGCCTCTTTCTTTCCTGGTGCACTAGGAGAGGGGTTTAAGAGCACTGCTTAAAGGAGCTCCAGACAGGCGCGAGCTGCAGCTATCAGTGCGGAACACAGAGACGGGCATGAGACACTAAGGCTTCTGCTGCAGCCACCAAGAGGTCTGTGTGCAAGCACACGTCAATATCCCCACCTCCCCTCCCGGGAGCCTGTGCAGACCACCACTGCCAGGGTCCCGTGGTCCAGAGACAACTTCCCTGGGAGAACGCATGGCATGCCACATACTGGTGTAACGTCCCGCTGGCATCTGCCGCTGCAAGCTCGCCCTGCATCTATACCCCTCCTTCCCCCCGTCCTGAGTGAGCCAGAGCCTCCAAATCAGCTGTTCCTTTAACCCTGTCCTGTCTGAGCAAAGAACAGACGCCCTCAGACGACCTACATGCAGAGGCAGGGCTAAATCCAAACCTGAACACTGGGAACTGTGCGAACAAAGAAGAGAAAGGGAAATTTCTCCCAGCAGCCTCAGAAGCAACGGATTAAAGGTCCACAATCAACTTGACATACCCTGCATCTCTGGAATACATGAAAAGACAACGAATCATCCCAAATTGAGGAGGTGGACATTGGGAGCAAGATACATTAGTTTTTCTCATTTTCCTCTTTTTGTGAGTGTGTATATTTCTGTGAGAGATTTTGTGTGTATAACTTTGCTTTCACCATTTGTCCAAGGGTTCTGTCTGTCCGGTATTTTTTTTTTTCTTTTTTTATCTTTTTTTTTTTTTTCTACTTAAAATATTTTTTTCTTAATAATTATTTTTTATTTTAATAACTATTTTATTTTAACTTACTTTATTTTATTTTATCCTCTTTCTTTCTATATTTTCTCCCTTTTATTATGAGCTGTGTGGAGGACAGGCTCTTGGTGTTCCAGGCAGGCGTCAGGGCTGTGCCACTGGGGTGAGAGAGCCAACTTCAGGACACTGGTCCACAAGAGACCTCCCAGCTCCATGTAATAACAAAGGGCAAAAATCTCCCAGAGATCTCTGTCTCAACAACAAGACCCAGCTACACTCAACGACCGGAAAGCTACAGTGCTGGACACCTTATGCCAAACAATTAGCAAAACAGGAACACAGCCCCATCCATTAAGAGAGAGGCTGCCTAAAATCATAATAAGGCCATCGAGACCCAAAAACACACCACCAGACATGGACCTGCCCACCAGAAAGAAGAGATCCAGCCTCAGCCACCAGAACACAGGCACTAGATCCTCCACCAGGAAACCTACACAACCAACTAAACCAACTTTAGCCACTAGGGACAGACAAAAAAAAAAAAAAAAAAAACAATGGGAACTATGAACCTGCAGGCTGTGAAAAAGGGACCCCAAACACAATAAGTTAAGCAAAATGAAAATACAGGAAAACACATAGCAGATGAAGGAGCAAGGTAAAAACCCGCCAGACATAACAATTGAAGAGGAAGTAGGTAGTCTACCTGAAAAAGAATTCAGAATAATGATAGTAAAGATGATCCAAAATCTTGGAAATAGAATAGACAAAATGCAAGAAACAGTTAACAAGGACATAGAAGAACTAAAGAGGAAACAAGCAACGATGAACAACACAACAAATGAAATTAAAAATACACTAGAAGGGATCAGTAGCAGAATAACTGAGGAAGAAGAACGGATAAGTGACCCGGAAGATAAAATAGTGGAAATAACTACTGCAGAGCAGAATATAGAAAAAATAATGAAAAGAACTGAGGACAGTCTCACAGACCTCTGGGACAACAGGAAACGCACCAATATTTGGATTATAGGGGTCCCAGAAGAAGAAGAGAAAAAGAAAGGGACTGAGAAAATATTTGAAGAGGTTATAGTTGAAAACTACCCTAATATGGGAAAGGAAATAGCTAATTAAGTCTAAGAAGCACACAGAGTCCCATAAGCATAAATCCAAGGAGAAACATGCCAAAACACATGTGAATCAAACTATCAAAAATTAAATACAAAGAAAGCATACTAAAAGCAGCAAGGGAAAAACAACAAATAACACACAGGGGAATCCCCATAAGGTTAACAGCTGATCTTTCAGCAGAAACTCTGCAAGTCAGAAGGCAGTGGCAGGACATATTTAAAGTGATGAAGGAGAGAAACCTACAACTAAGATTACTCTACCCAGCAAGTATCTCATACTGATATGATGGAGAAATTAAAACCTTTACAAACAAGCAAAAGCTGATAGAGTTCAGCACCACCAAGCCAGCTTTACAACAAATGCTAAAGGAACTTCTCTAGGGGAAAAAAAAAAAAAAAAAACACAAGGGAAGGAAAAGACCTAAAATAACAAACACAAAACAATTAAGAAAATGGGAATAGGAACATACATATAGATAATTACCTTAAATGTAAATAGATTAAATGCTCCCACCAAATGACACAGACTGGCTGAGTGGATACAAAAACAAGACCTGTATATATGCTGTCTACAAGATACCCACTTCAGACCTAGGGACACATACAGACTGAAAGTGAGGGGATGGAAAAAGATATTCCATGCAAATGGAAATCAGAAGAAAGCTGGAGTAACAATTCTCATATCAGACAAAATACTCTTTAAAATAAAAAATATTACAAGAGACAAAGAAGGACACTACATAATGATGAAGGGATCGATCCAAGAATTAGATATAACAATTGTAAATATTTATGCACCCAACATAGGAGCACTTCAATACATAAGGCAAATTCTAACAGCCATAAAAGTGGAAATCAACAGTAACACAATCATAGTAGGGGACTTTAACACACCACTTTCACCAATGGACCAATCATCCAAAACGAAAATAAATAAGGAAACACAAGATTAAATGATACATTAAACATGATGGACTTAACTGATATTTATAGGACATTCCATCCAAAAACAACATAATACACAATTTTCTCAAGTTCTCATGGAACATTCTCCAGGATAGATCATATCTTCGGTCACAAATCTAGCTTTGGTAAATTTAAGAAAATTGAAATCATATCAGGTATCTTTTCTGAACACAATGCTATCAGACTAGATATCAGTTACAGGAAAAGATGTGTAAAAAAATGCAAACACATGGAGGATAAACAGTACACTACTTAATAATGAAGCGATCCCTGAAGAAATCAAAGAGGAAATAAAAAATACCTAGAAACAAATAACAATGGAGACACGACGACCCAAAACATACGGGATGCAACAAAAACAGTTCTTAGAGGGAAGTTTATAGCAATACAATCCTACCTAAAGAAACAGGAAACATCTCAAATAAACAACCTAACCTTGCACCTAAAGCAATTAGAGAAAGAAGAACAAAAAAACCCCACAGTTAGCAGAAGGGAAGAAATCATACAGATCAGACCAGAAATAAATGAAAAAGAAATGAAGGAAATGATAGCAAACATCAATAAAACTAGAAGCTGGTTCTTTGAGAAGATAAACAAAATTGATAAACTGTTACCCAGACTCATCAAGAAAAAAAGGGAGAAGACTCAAATCAATATAATTAGAAATGAAAAAGGAGAATTAACAACTGACACTGCATAAATACAAAGAATCATGAGAGATTACTACAGGCAACTCGATGCCAATAAACTGGACAACCTGGAAGTAATGGACAAATTCTTTGAAATGCACAACCTGCCCAGAATAAACCAGGAAGAAATAGAAAATATGAACAGAACAATCACAAACACTGAAATTGAGACTGTGATTAAAAATCTTCCAGCAAGCAAAAGCCCACGACAAGATGGCTTCACAGGCGAATTCTATCAAACACTTAGAGTAGAGTTAACACCTATCCTTCTCAAATTCTTCCAAAATATAACACAGGGAGGAACACTCCCAAACTCATTTGCAAGGCTACCATCACACTGATACCAAAACCAGACAAAGATGTCACAAAGAAAGAAAACTACAGGCCAATATCACTGATGAACATAGACGTAAAAATCCTCAACAAAATACTAGCAAACAGAATCCAACAGTACATTAAAAGGATCATACACCATGGTCAAGTGGGGTTTATTCCAGGAATGCAAGGATTCTTCAACATAAGCAAATAAATCAACGTGATACATCTTATTAAAAAATTGAAGGAGAAAAACCATATGATCATCTCAAGAGATGCAGAGAAAGCTTTTGACAAAATTCAACACCCATTTATGATAAAAACCCTGCAGAAAGTAGGCATAGAGGGAACTTTCCTCAACATAATAAAGGCCATATATGACAAACTCACAGCCAGAATCACCCTCAATGGTGAAAAACTGAAACCGTTTCCACTAAGATCAGGAACAAGACAAGGTTGCCCACTCTCACCACTCTTATTCAAAATAGTTTTGGAAGTTTTAGCCAAAGCAATCAGAGAACAAAAAGAAATAAAAGGAATCCAAATCGGAAAAGAAGTAAAGATGTCATTGTTTGCAGAAGACATGATACTGTACAAAGAGAATCCTAAAGATGCTACCAGGAAACAACTAGAGCTAATCAATGAATTTCATAAAGTAGCAGGATACAAAATTAATACACAGAAATCTCTGGCATTCCTATATACTAATGATGAAAAATCTGAAAGTGAAATCAGGAAAACACTCCCATTTACCATTGCAACAAAAAGAATAAAATATCTAGGAATAAACCTACCTAAGGAGACAAAAGACCTGTGTGCAGAAAATTATAAGACACTGATGAAAGAACTCAAGGAACTCACAAGCAGATTGAGAAATATACCATATTCTTGTATTGGAAGAATCAACATTATGAAAATGACTCTACTATCCAAAGCAATCTACAGATTCAATGCTATCCCTATCAAACTACCACTGGCATTTTTCACAGAACTAGAACAAGAAATTTCACAATTTGTATGGAAACACAAACACCTCGAATAGTCAAAGCTATCTTGAGAACGAAAAATGGAGCTGGAGGAATCAGACTCCCTGACTTTGGACTATACTACAAAACTACAGTAATCAAGACATTATGGTACTGGCACAGAAACAGAAATATAGATCAATGGAATAGGATAGAAAGCCCAGAGATAAACTCACCAACATATGGTCACCTTATCTTTGATAAAGGAGGCAAGAATGTACATTGGAGAAAAGACAGCCTCTTCAATAAATGGTGCTGGGAAAACTGGACAGGTACATGTAAAAGTATGAATTACAACACTCCCTAACACCATATACAAAAATAAACCCAAAATGGATTAAAGACCTAAGTGTAAGGCCAGAAAATATCAAACTCTTAGAGGAAAACATAGGCAGAACACTTTATGACAAGATCCTTTTTGACCCACGTCCTAGAGAAATGGAAATAAAGTCAAAAATAAACAAATGGGACCTAGTGAACCTTAAAAGCTTTTGCACAGCAAAGGAAGCTCTAAACAAGACCAAAAGACAACCCTCAGAATGGGAGAAAATATTTGCAAATGAAGCAACTGATAAAGGTTTAATCTCCAAAATTTACAAGCCGCTTATGCAGCTCAATAACAAAAAAATAAACAACCCAATCCAAAAATGGGCAGAAGACCTAAATAGACATTTCTGCAAAGAAGATATGCAGATTGCCAACAGACACATGAAAGAATGCTCAACATCATTATTCATTAGAGAAATGCAAATCAAAACTACAATGAGATATCATCTCACACTGGTCAGAATGGCCATCAACAAAAAATCTAGAAACAATAAATGCTGGAGAGGTTGTGGAGAAAAGGGAACACTCTTGCACTGTTGGTGGGAGTGTAAATTGATACAGCCACAATGGAGAACAGTATGGAGGTTCCTTAAATAACTACAAATAGAACTACCATATGACCCAGAAATCCCGCTGCTGGGCATTTACCCTGAGAAAACCATAATTCAAAAAGAGTCATGTACCAAAATGTTCATTGCAGTTCTATTTACAATAGCCAGGACATGGAAGCAAGTTAAGTTTCCAACAACGGATTCATGGATAAAGGAGATATGTCATATATTTACAATGGAATATTACTCAGCCATAAAAAGAAACAAAATTGTTATTTGTAGTGAGGTGGATGGACCTAGATTGTGTCATACAGAGTGAAGTAAGTCAGGAAGAGAAAACGAAATACTGTATGCTAACACATATATATGGAATCTAAACAAAAAAGAAAAAACGGTCATGAAGAACCTAGGAGTAAGACGGGAATAAAGACAGAGACCTACTAGAGCTTGCACTTACATACACTACCAAACGTACAATAGATAGCTAGTGGGAAGCAGCCACATAATACAAGGAGATCAGCTAGGTGGTTTGTGACTACCTAGAGTGGTGGGATAGGGAGGGTGGGAGGGAGGGAGATGCAAGAGAGAAGAGGTATGGGAACATATGTATATGTGTAACTGATTCACTTTGCTATAAAGCAGAAAGTAACACACCATTGAAAAGCAATTATACTGCAATAAAGATGTTAAGAAATAAAGAGAAAATATTCAATAGGAAATATTGACAAATTGAAGATTTAGTTTTCTTTTTACTAAGAAATAAAGTTAGACATAAGTAAAAGAAAAATAAATAAATAAATAAATAAAATAAAGTAGTTTTGTGACTCATGAAAAAAAATTGATAAAAAATTAATGTATCAAATCGATTTGTTGTACACCTTCAATTTACACAGTGCTCTATGTCAGTTATATCTCCGTCACGCTGAGGAAAAAGAGTCAATCAGAAACAGAGATTAGAAAAATGATTGCCAGTGTCTTGGGTAGGGTAAAATATGGAGAGGTTGATAAAAAGGTACAAACTTTCAGCTATAAGATGAATAAAGTCATAGGAGCTAATGTAAAACATGGTGACTATAGTTGATTACACTATATTTAATTGAAATTAGCTTAGAGAGTAGAACTCAAATATTCTCACCAAAAAAGAAAAAAAATATATATAGGTAAGGTGATAGATGTGTTAATTAGATGAGAGAATCCTTTCACAATGTATATGTACATAAAATCACCATGATGTACAGTTTAAATATCTTACAATTTTATGTATCAATTATACCTCAATAAAGCTGAAATTTTTACAGAAGCGCTTGGGTTTAGATGATGTTATATGGTTGACAAACCTGTAATACTCTCCATGATTTGGTCCCCCTATTATATCTCTGACCTGATCATCTATCACTCTCTACTTTTTATGCACTATCTTTCAGTCAAACCAATCTTCTTTCTACTGCAAAATACTTCAAGTTTGTTTCCATTTCAGTACCTTCATACTTTCTGCCTGGAATATTCAGCAATCAGATCTTCACCAATGGTGATAACTTCTAATCATTCAGATCTTAGTTCAAGTGTCACCTTAGGACTACATTCTCTGATTGCCCAATTTAATATAACCCCCCTTCCAATATCCTTTCTATTGATACCCTATCTTTCCTTCATTATACTTATCCTAAATTGCAATTAAATATCTATTTTCTTGATTATTTTCTGATTCCTCATTAGACCACAAATCCCGTGGGTGGTGGTGGAATGAATTTTTCGCTCACTTTCATATACCCAGGGTTAATCTATTTTTCTAAAACCATATTTCACCTCCAGCTTTTGTTTGCCTGCTTTTGGATGCCCAGGAGTCACCGTATCCTTCTTACATATTCTAAAATCTCTCAACCTGGCTAAGTCTGTATTATGTGAATTTCCTTTCTCTCTTCTCAACCTTAGTCAGAATGTGTACTCTTTTGAATCGTGGCCCCTAGTCCAAATCTGATTTAATTTTTAAAGAAGATACTTGTATCTTCAGAGATTCTTAATACCAATGAGTCTGTATATTTTGGAGTATTTGAGAAAATATTATAATATTTTCCAGATTCTAGCATTCTTCACTTATTCTGTCAGGGATTAGAATATTTAAATTCAACATTGTAGCTCAAATAGTTTGCCTTCCCTATCAACAACCAAGACAATGCTTCACATTTTAATATTCCTTTATAAGTGTATTGGGTATTTTAAAATAACTTTCATTCATTGTTAATAAAGAGAAAATTAAAGAAAAAAATACTCATAATTTCATTGCCCAGTTGAATTTTGACAAAAAAGTTAAACACATGCTTTATGTATACATGGTTGAAAAAATCAAACTGCACACAGAAATAAAAAATTGAAAATAAGAGCTCCTCTCCTCTCCCAAGTAAAAAATAAAATAGCTTGTTGTATTCCTTTCAGAAAAATATATTTAAAGTATATATGTATGAAACACCTTAAAGTTTTACTTGGGATTATCTAAACTTGGAGGAAGAGAAAATATTAAGGTTAAGCAATTGTCAGCTTGTGCACTGAGAAGTTTTATTCAGGGTATTATTGATGGAAAAGTTCTCAAATTCATACTACATTTAGGGTACAAAAAGCAAGCATGCTTTGCTCTAAAATTACAGATTACTCTTAATTTTATTACAAGGTTGATTTCTACTTGTAGCAACGTGAGTCTCAGTCCATAATCTTGGATGGGCCAAAAATGTTATTCTATTTCAGTATCAACTGAATTTTCATTTTGGATACCAATCCTACCAGGTGTCAAAACCTTCTTAAAGACAAATAAGTATAATCTTAATCCAAGATTTTCTCAATCAGTTAAAGGTGCTATTTCTCCTCCCGTTCTCTTTTATTTCTTCTAAGTTTAGGAGGCACAATAGTGCCAAAAAAATCCAACTGGATAGGCAAAGTTTGTACTATATCAACATTTGTCCTCCCATCCGCTCCCTAGTTGGCCTCCATATAGGTGCTAACATCATCTTCCTCATTTTAACTACAAGGTATGTGACATCAGATGCTTCTCTGTACCATACTCATGATGCTCTCTGTCTCATGAGAAAATATTCAGCTACTCTCCATAACATGCACTCTGCAGGGCTCACTCAGGCACAACTGTAAGGACACAAGTGTCCATCTCTATTACTCTAGAGCCATCCTGGATGTGGAACTCTGTAAGACTTGTTGCTGCTTTAACCTTGGAGACATACCATATGTATATTCTCATACCTACCCCCCTCAAAACTATCTGTGGATTCGATGATTTACCTCACCTCACTGTGACTCATACTAGGGCAAGGACAGGGAATAGGACTCCTTCTCTCTGACACACCACCATTTAAGATGTTGCTTTTATGTTTTCTCTCTCCTCTCTTTAGGCTGGATGATTTTTAACTGGGGTGTGTGAACGGTAACTAGTACCACTTCCTTTATTGTCTACAACCCCTCCCACTAATAGACTTTATTTTAAATAAGTGTCTGGTGTATATTTTACTTCATCACTTACAGCATGCAGATGGGTTAAAGAGAACTGAACCATGCTCTCTGTAAGTTATTTCTGCCAGTCCAGAAGTCATTCTACAAAGGAACTTTTTAAAGATTTCCCCACACATCACCATATTTATTTCTCAAATCTAATCTGGTTGATAAATAGTAGCTGTATTCCACTCTTTCAGATGAAGAAAATAAGGAATAGAAGAGATTAAGTTTCTCAAGTTCATAGAGCCAGTAAGTGGTATTCATTTATTCATTCACTGCATTTTAAACTAGAGCCACCTGCTGTATGTCAGATACTACACTACATATTCTACTATATGAAATGCAGACTTAAATTTTCTGACTACAAAACCAGTCTTCTTTAAACTATATCACAAGCATCAACTCACCTTCATCTTAGGGTAGGCAACTAAAAAACTCTTAGGGTAGGCAACTAAAAAAACATTGGAGGGACATTCAGCACAGAGGTGGATATATAAAACTGAAAATCAGATCTCTATGTGCATAATACCCTCCATGTGTTTGTTATATGCAATCCCTCATATGTCTAAAATGAAATGTCATGGGTATGTGTGTGTGTGTGTGTGTGTGTGTGTGTGTGTGTGTATATAAAGCTATAATTTACATTATGTAGAGCTTTTCTATATTCTGATTTCAATTAACCTTTCCTTTAAAAATGTGTTTACATTTACTTCAAAACATGTTATTCTTTTCTAAAAAAAAGTTTGTAAAAGCACTTATGAATACATCCCCCATCAATCAGCCTTAAAATGTCTTTAAGTACAAAATCACCCAAGGTGTGGAAACAGTTAAGCAAATAAACTTTGAAAGAGTAATATTTACTTATTTGTTTAATGAGTAATCACAATCCATTTTAACAGATATTTAACTTCCAGAATTACATTTTATTTATTTCTTTTAGGACACAAAAGAGTTTTGATTCTAAATTGCTTTGGAGGAATCATGTGGGCACTGCCATTCAGAGATAAGCAATGATTTCATTTGGGTGACACTGTCTTTTTAAATGCAGATAAATTCCTGTTAAGAAATACCTTAATCTTAAGTGTATTTCCCTTCCAGACTTTGACTCTCAGCTCTACCAATTAACAGCTGTGAACACTTGGGCAAGTTGCTTAACCTCTCTAAGTCTCTATTTCTCCAGGTCTATTATTATATCCCCCATCAATTTCATAGTGTTATTTTTAGAATTGTGTCATGATACATATAAACATTTTCAGCATGGTGACAGAATAGCACATAGAAAGCACTAATGAAATTTTATTATCATTATTAATTCATGCCCTTATACAGGGGATTGATCAAGATGGCAGAGTAGGAAGACATGGAACTCACGTCCTCCCATGAACACATTGAAAATACACTACACCTAGAACAATTCTTACTTACACCTAATTGGAAACTGGCCAAAAGACTCCTGTACAACCACGGTTGTAAGAAAGATACACACATAGTCAAGTAGGAAGGGCAGAAAAGTGATTGGGTTGGAACCTGTGCCCCTGGGAGGAGCTTCAGAGGCAGAGCAGAAAGGGCAAATTAAAACAGTGGGGCTGGCTGACTCATTTCCCATGACTGCCTCAGGGTGCACTCCAGCCTGAGCCTAACAAAGACTCCAGCCTCACTTACTCCATGTCACAGCACAGCAATGGATCTAGGGATGCCACAAAGGGGGAGAAAACTGGACAAAGGGATGCAAAGGCAACCTGGTCCTGGAGCAGAGTCTGGGCTGGGCAGCAGCAGCCATTGTTGGTGGTTACTCAGGCAGCGCATAAGAAGCTGCCCAGATCTCTAATAGCAGCTGCATCACCACCACTCACACTATGATATATACCAAGAGTCCATGCAGGCACTGCCTGCCCTGCAGTGTGTTTCCACAGAAAGGTAGGGGTGGCAGAGGCTGTGGGGAGTGATTGGCTGTGATGCACAGTGGGGACTTGGAATCCCTCACAGAGCTAGGAAAATGATTGCTGGCACCTTCATGGGCAGTATATCTGAGAGAGTTTAGATTTTTGTCTGCTGCACAGGCTCCTTCTTGCTTTGGTGTCTCCCCACTCTGGGGCAAGGGTCCAAGTGCTGCAGTCTGAAAGTACATTCTTAAAGGAAATAAGGCCAGCTCAGGCTCAACCATGAGGGGTTCTGCTCCAGCAACTTGGGATCATACCCCACCCCCAATGGGGTGGTGACAACCACTGAGCAAAGAGGAACTCCCGCCTCACACCGAATTCCAGCTCTAGACCCACCATCTCCAGCCTGACCACCCTACCAAGGTGGTAGCTGCCAGTATATCCTGAGGAAAGAGGTGATTTGCATCCATATCAAATCCAGCTCTACCACCAAGGATACTGGGTACACGTACTCTTTATAGGGACACACACATAAGAACACCCCTTCAAGACCACAGTAGGTAACTGTTTCACATAATTTCATAGAGACAGAGAAAGTTAAGCAAAATGAAAAGGTAGAGGAACTGGTTTCAATTGGAAGAGCAAGAGAGAACCCCTGAAAAAATAAATAATGAAACAGAAGTAAACAATTTACCAGGCAAAGAATTCAAAGCATTGGTAATAAAAATGTTAACTGAAGTAGAAAAAAAAAATAGAGGAACACTGTGAGAATTTTAACAAGGAATTAGAAAATATAAAAAATGGAGCCAGTCAGAAGAGAAGACTTCAATAACTGAAATTAAAACACACACATACACACACACACACACACACACACACACACACACTAGAAGGAATGAATAGCAAACTAAGTGATGCAGAAGAACACATAAGTGATCTGGAAGATAGAACAATGGAAATCACCCAATCAAAACAGCAAAAAGAAAAATAATTTAAAAAGAAAACAATTTAAGAGATCTCTGAAACAACATTAAGTATATCAACATTTGTATTTTAGGGGTCCCAGAAGGAGAAGAGAGAAAAGGGTATTTTTGCAGATTATACCCCATTATAGGTTATTACAAGATAATGGTTACAACTCTCTATGCTTTATGGTATATCCTTGTGGCTCATCTATTTTATACATAGTATCAATAATTTGTATCTCTTGATTCCATATCCCTAATTTGTGCCTCCCACACTTCCCTTTCCCCTTTGGTAACCACAAGTTTGTTTACTATATTTGTGAATCAGTTTCTATCTTGCAATATATATATTTGGTTTTATTTCATACAGTATTTGTCTTTCTCTCTCTGACTTATTTCACTAAACTCAATATTCCCTAGGTCCATCCATGTTGCTACAAATGAAAATATTTCATTCTATTTATGGCTGAACAATATTCCATTGTGTATATATACCACGTCTTCTTAATCCAATTATCTGTTGATGGACACTTGGTTTCCGGCCATGTCTTAAAAGAAATGGAAAGATATCCTGTGCTCTTGAACTGGAAGAATTAATATTGTTAAAATTACTATACTACCCAAAGCAATCTACAGTTTTAATGCAATCTTTATCAAAATACCAATAACATTTTTCACAGGACTAGAACAAATAATCCTAAAGTTCATATGGAGCCACAAAAAACTCAGTTGCCAAAACAATCATGAGGAAAAAGAAAGAAAAAATCAAAGCTGGAGGTATAATGTTCCCTGACTCCAGACTATACTAAAAAGCTAGTGTAATCAAAACAGTGTGGTACTGGTACAAAAACAGACACATAAGTCAATGAAACAGAATAGAGAGCCCAGTATTAAACACTTGTATCTATGGTCAATTAATCTATGACAAAGGAGGCAAGACTATACAATGGAGAAAAGACAGTCACTTCAATAAGTGGTGCTGGGAAAACTGGACAGCTACATGTCAAAGAATGACATTAGAACACACCCTCAAACCATATACAAAAGTAAATTCAAAATGAATTAAAGAACTAAATGTAAAAGTGGAAACCATAAAACTCCTAGAAGAGAATGCAGGCAGAAAACTCTTTGACAGTCATAGGAATACTTTTTTTTTTTATCTGTCTTCTAAGACAAAATAAATAAAAGCAAAAATAAAGGAATGGAACCTAATTTAACTTAAAAATTTTTGCACAACAAAGAAAACCATCAACAAATGAAAAGACAACTTAACGAATGGAGAAAATATTTGCAAAGGATCTGATTGACAAGGGGTTAATATTCAAAAATACAAACAGCTCATACAACTCAGTATCAAAAAGACAAACACTCCAATCACATAATTGGCAGAAGACCTGAATAGACATTTTTCCAAAGACAAAAAGATGGCTAATAGGCACATGAAGAGATGCTTAACATCGTTAATTGCTAAAGAAATGCAAATCAAAACAACAATGAGATATGACTTCAAACTTCTTAGAATGGCTATCATTAAAACATCTACAAATAAAAAATGTTGGAGAGGGTGTGGAGAAAAGGGAACCCTTGTGGACTTGTGCATTCCCACCAATGTAAAATTGTGCAGCCACTATGGAAACAGTATGGAAGTTCCTCAAAAACTAAAAATAGCACTACCACATGATTCAGAAGTTTCACTCCTGGATATGTAACTGGAGAAAGCAAAACCACTAATTCAAAAAGATACACACACCCAAATGTTCATAGAAGCACTATTTACAATAACCAAGACATGGAAGGAACCCAAGTCCATCAACAGATGACTGACTAAGAAGATGTGATATATATATACATACACACACATTCACATGCATACACAAAGGAATACTACTCAGCCATAAAAAAGAATAGTTTTTTTGCCATTTGCAACAACATGAATGGACTGGTGGGTATTATGCTTAGTGAATTAAGTCAGAAAGAGAAAGACAAATACTGTATGATGTCACTTACATGTGGGATCTAAAAAAATAAAACCAAAAATATATATATTGCAAAACAGAAACAGACTCACAGATATAGAAAATAAACTAGTGGTTACCAGAGAGGAGAGGGAAAGTGGAGGGACAAGACAGGAATATGGGATTAAGAGATACAAACTACTACATATATAATAGATAAGCAATAAGGATGTACTGTACAGCACAGAGAATTATAGCCATTATCTAGTAATAACTTTTAAAGAAGTATAATCTATAAAAATACTGAACCACTATGCTGTATCCCTGAAACTAATATAATATTGTAAATCAATTATATTTCAATAAAAAGCTGCATGCTCTTGAAATAAAAGCTGCTTATATGGACTATTTTATTGACAAACTAGGTGCGCTTGTTAAGAACACAAAGGTTCAGGCTTCCCTGGTGGTGCAGTGGTTGAGAGTCCGCCTGCCGATGCAGGGGACATGGGTTCGTCTCCCGGTCCAGGAGGATCCCGCATGCCGTGGAGCAGCTGGGCCTGTGAGCCATGGCCACTGAGCCTGCGTGTCCGCAGCCTGTGCTCCGTGGCGGGAGAGGCCGCAACAGTGAGCGGCCCGCATATTGCAAAAAAAAAAAAAAAAAAAAAGAAAGAAAAAAAAAGAACACAAATGTTCAATTCATGTGGTTAACTATGCTTGTCCTGGATTCACCACTCACCACCTGTGTGACCTTAAGCAAATTAACTAATTTCTTTGCGCCTTAGTTTTCTCTATTATAAAATGAGAATAAAAGAGTACCTTCCGTATAGGATATTCTGAAGATTAAATTAAATAACTTGTAAAGCAAAAAGCCTATCTAAAAATCTCCTCAGATCTTTAATCTGCTAATATGCATTGTGACTCTCAAAGAGAAGGGCTAGGTAATGTAGTATTTCCCAAACCTATTGACCAAAAAACTTCTTTACTAAAATAATATCCCTTTGAAAAAATAAATTGCTTGGACTTATATATACTACCAAAAGTAAAATAGATAGCTAGTGGGAAGCAGCCACTTAGCACAGGGAGATCAGCTCAATGCTTTGTGACCACCTGGAGGGGTGGGACAGGGAGGGTGGGCGGGAGATACAAGAGGGAGGAGATATGGGGATATATGTATAGGTATAGCTGATTCACTTTCTTATAAAGCAGAAACTATTGTAAAGCAATTATACTCCAATAAAGGTGTTAAAAAGAAAAGAATATGTCTTTGAAAATCACTTTTAGTAAAAAAGCATGTCTTCTTGTTTCTTAGCTAAGAAGCTAAGGAACCATGAAATTGTTTCATACTAAAAAAAATGCATTTAAGATAAAGGAATTGAGGATAAGACATCAGGGGACATAATTACAATTCTGCTATAATCAGAAGATGATCTTAGTTCCTATGGATTCCAAAAAGTGAGGACATTACTTGTTAGAGATTCTGTGTGAACTAAAAGGTCAAGACAGTCCTGAACTCCTACACAAAAAGGAATCTGAGGCTCCAGAATCATTGTCAGTTGATTTGTGTATTGACTAGTTGCTATGTGTTCAAATTTTGGTGGAGGGTGGTGGCCAACATTATAAGACATGGTACTTTGCCTTAGAAATGTTGGACACTTAGGAAACAGGTAACAATGAATGACTATATGAAGTCTAACATAAAGCTCTATAGTAAGTGTTATTTCTGAGTACTAAAGTAGACTGAAGTGATTTGGGCAGATGAAGGAAGAAGAATTGTTAAAGCCACAGCAGATGGTTAGAAGTTAATTAGAGGGGCAAGATAAAGATCATCCAAAAGAGAAGAATGACATGGGTGAATATTCTAAGGTACAAGTTGGCATGGCAGTCATTCTTTCAGCAAATATGTTTTTTAATATTTAATATGTGTCATGCACTGTGCTGGATTCAGTAATACTAAAATGCATAAGAAATTTCCCCAAATGTTAAGGGATAATGTTCTAGTTGGTAGACCAATATATCCATATTGAAGTATGTGTAGAGCTCAATTCAGAATGAAAAGGAATAAGGCTGGAGGTAGGAATATTGGAGTGGCTTCAATGATGAAGTGAAACTTGAGTCCTGGAAGAAGGAATGGTGGTTATGTCTCTTTTATGTTTTAACAGGATACAAGGAAAGATGAATGCCAGAAGCTGACACTGAAAAGACATGATGAGGATAGATTATGGAAGATTAGTATACAACGTTCACAAATCTGGTCTTTATTTTGTAAAGGTTGACAGTTTAGGACTCTTAAGCGATTGTTGTGATTACATCAAAGGATGTAAGTTGAGGAGGAAAGGCAATATGTAAGTAGTGTGTCAACAGGTTTTAAAGAATCTAGAATATGGAGAAGACTTTAGCCTATCATATTTGGCAGGAAGGAGTCACTGAAAGTCCTTGAGCAAGAGGGAGTTTTTTCTTTCTTCCAGCTAATATTTATTGAGTGCTTACTATATGCCTAGAGAAGAGCTTGGCATATAGTAAGCACTCAATAAGCATATGTCAGTGAACAAAATAAGAATTAAAAAGCTCTGCCCTCATGGAACTTAAATTCTAGCAATAAAGGATAGATAATGAGTTAGAAAAATAACAAATTACTAAATCATACAGAGTGTTAGCAGGTAATAAGTACTATGGATAATATAGAGGGCTGTGTAAAGAAGATTTTAAAAAGTGGAATTAGGGGAGAAGTGGTTGGTTGCAGCTTTTGTTAGGGTGGATAGTGTAGACCTCGCTGAGGAGATGACATTTAAGCAAAGACTTAAAAAGATGAGGGAGTTTATAAAAAGTGTAGTCTGAGAACCATATTAATTCACCAGATAGGGAAATAGCATGAAGCTAAGGATCCCAAATTATTTAAAACTTGAGAGGTCAATCAAATATAAATCCAGGAACACTCCTCAAATCAAGTCTTTGGAAAGAACTACTGACTGAAAATCAAGAAACAGTCATGAAAAAGTCCGTGCCCTCTGAAAATTCATGTGCACATCAGGCCATGCTTACTCCAATGAGGACAAATGAGTTTGAAGTTCATCATATCGCAGAACATTTAAGTGACACAACGAGATCGAATATTCTTTATTAGCTCTAAATCACTGTATACATGTAAATTTTTATTATTGTTATAATTATGAAATCTTTGAAAAAGTATATATTATCAATTTTTAAACATTATTTCATGTGTATTACTTCTACAACGTGTTTATTAACATATTTTGTTCTCTAAAACATGTAAAGTTCTCATTAATTTCACCTTTGCCCTTGTGGAAAAAAAAAAGGTATATGCACAGCAACTCATACAACTTACAGTTACATAGAACGCATGCCTACAGAGTAAAAGTTGATAAAAGAAATACAATACTGTTCTCGGTGTCTGGAGATATGAGTTCTAATCTCAATTTTGTAAATAATTACAATGTGCAAAGTTGGTTGATTCACATCACCACTTACTACCTAAAATGATGAGGTAGTATAAGGACAATGTTTCCTAAATTTATATCAAGGGAAACTTTTATATTAGGATGTTAATGTTTTACCAAAAAGAAAGGATTCCATGACCAAATATATTAAGAAAATGGTGATTAATTGATGGTAAATACAGACATCCATTGTTATCCAAACTCACTTTTATGTGTTAGGAGACATTTGGTTTCATAACAGTTGTCAATTTAAAAATACAAAAAAAAGTATTTGTAAACTTTACAGTTAATGATTAACTTTAGTACTACTTATTGTATTGTTCATATCATACCTTTTATGTCATAATACTAATGCATATGCATGAAGGAATAGGATGGTTTCTGAATAAAGTACATAAATAGTAAATGATCGTTGTGGAAAATGTGAGACATCAATATTGCATTTTGGGACATTTAAGTATTTCTTCCTAATATTTTCACTATTATAAATAATGCAATATGAGTATCCTGGTTAATAAATCTGTACTGGAGTAATTCATTCTTTATGATAAATTCTTATAAATCATCAGACCTAGAGATATAAAACTTTAAAAGGGTTTTTGATACATATGAACATATAGGTTCCCAGATTGTATTTATTTACAATATGACTCAAAGCATATGGATCCCTTTTCACGATTTGTTTGATCTGTGTAGTATCATGATAAGTGAAAAACTGAATATTTATTTCTCTTTTCTTTTCCAATGAGGCAGAAAAGAACATTCTTAAATTAGTTTATGATCCTACAGGAATTCTAAGAGAGTTTGAGGAAGCAAACTCATTTTGATAGATGGAGTGTTTAATGCTACAAACACAGAAAAACAAGTTGCATCCTCCTTGTTGGTTGTTAACACCTAGAAATGTCCACATTTTCTAAGTACCTATCCTGACTGGAATCAGGCATGGACTTTCTCTCTCTCTCTCTCTCTCTCTCTCTCTCTTTTCTTTCTTTTTTTTTCTGAGTATCTCTTACTTTGGATTTGAGCTCTGTATTTATGTGGCAAGAAAATATTTATGGAGGGGCAAACATGGAGGAAGGGAATACCCATGTTTGTCCCTGTATAAATTGTTTTGTCCAAAGAATAACCTTGGGTTTACCATCGCTTTGTAGTTGTTCCACAAATGAGGATGGCTGCTAAAAAATCAGCTCAAATTCCCAATTCCAAAGAAGAAGGACTGACAAATTTGGTTAGATGTTGTACATCATCACATATACATTCTTTGTTTTTTTTTTTGATACACCGGCCTCTCACTGTTGTGGCCTCTCCTGTTGCGGAGCAGAGGCTCCGGACGCGCAGGCTCAGAGGCCATGGCTCACGGGCCCAGCCGCTCCGTGGCATGTGGGATCTTCCCAGACCGGGGCATGAACCCGTATCCCCTGCATCAGCAGGCGGACTCTCAACCACTGCACCACCAGAGAAGCCCCACATATACATTCTTGATTGGGCTCATATATCTACTGACAGTCTGTGAGACTGGTTTGTTAAGAATTTTTCTTGCAACCAACAAGAGTAACAAAGCCCTTACCCTTATGAAGTGTATTAAGTGGATTATGTTACATGGTAATAAATAGTATAAAAAATAACAGAGAAGAAAAAAGGAGTGCTCACTGAAGGAGGACTATCTCTATTTTAAATATTATGGTCAGGCAAGACATCAGAGACCAGAATAAAGTGAGGGAGTAAGCCATGTAGATATCTGAAAGAAGAGTATTCTAGGGAGAGGGAGTAACAGGTGGAGAGGCCTTAAGGGAGAAACCGTTTGGTGCATTTAAAGAATAGTAGAGGCCAGTATGGCTGGATCAGAGTCAATGAGAGTGAGAACTAAAATGGAAGAGGTCAGAGAAACAGCAGGGATCACGATGATAAAAACTCTCAAAAGCCATTGTGAGGACTTTGGCTAATATCCTGAATGAGATGAGATGACACTGATGAGTTTTGAACTGAGGAGAAATGTGACCTGACTTGCATTTTTAATGAATTATTCAATTCATTTTTCTATACTTTTTCTGTATTAGTTTCATTTCAGGTCTCTTATATTGGCAATATATATATTTTTAAATATTAAATACAAGATGCTAAAACCCAAGAATCCAGATGAACTAGAAAATGTGGTTCAGGTCAGAGAACACAACACTAGAGGTTTGAGGTCTGAATCCTAGAATTAGTATCTTCTACTGTATGACTATAAGCCCTATTATACTCTACTGTTAAATGGGGGAGAGGGTGTGGAACCAGAGGGTTTTAAGTTCCTTTCCAGATATGATAATATTGTTTTATTAAAAGGAATATTAGTTAACCCAGTCATATCTATAATTTGGGGGTGATGCAAAGTAGAGAAAAAAATATGGTTGTACAAAGCAACCCAAAAAAGATGAGAATGGGGCAAAATGATAGAAAATAGACTAGAAAGTTGAATTCCTTTTGAAAATTCGAATAAAAAGATTGGTAATTTTTTCTGAACCCAATCCTCTTAATGTATAGAAAGGGTATTTAAAATTATGTATCAGTGAAAATATGACCTTATAGAACTTCCTCCATAATCTCTTGAAGTGACTGCAGTGTGTTTGGGACACATCAGTTAAAACTAGATAATGATGACTTTCTTAGAATATGGAATATTCCTCTTTCCAATTCATTATAAGTTTGAGGATTAATTTCATATGCCCAGTAGGAATGTTCAAACACCATGATTCCTAAAGACAATTTCAGACTTTGCCTCCCTAGATGAATAACTACAACTAGGTAAGTGTTCTGGGAAGTAGGTTTTATTTGATGTTATATGAAATGCCTACTAGTATATAACACTTAAATTACAATTTACTCTCACCTTTTTAAAGTCTCCTTCTAAATTATTGGTTGTTCATAGGTTATAGGTCTAATGGTGGATGGTTTTAAGTCTTGTAACTCTCAATATATTCACAGGGACAATACCATCTTGCTTCTCATCTTCCTTGGTAAGATAGGTGGTGTCTTGATTCTTCTGAGATTTGTAAGGATGGAGACATGGGCTCGCACCTAAGGCTGAGTGTTGTTTAGTTATTTTTCCTCTCTGCTGCACAAAATCTTTCAATCTCTGCCCCTCTTAGATTATTTCTTCCCCCTTTCTCCATTCCTCTTCCCCCAGTGGATGTATATTCAGGGATCAGGTGGCAGACATAATTATTTTCCATTAATCTACCACATATGTCCTAGGAGTTCAAGTCCAACAGTCACAGGTCTCTGGCAGTTAGAGGAGCCATGATCTTAGTGAGAGGACAAGACTTGAATGTCACTGTACTGACATCACCTGAGTACTTTCAAATCAGAAATAGTGAAAGTTTAGAATATTGGGGGGGTTGGTTAGAACCTTAGAGAGAACTACTGAGAGACCAAGAATGCCTACAATACAAATAGAGAGGTAATCCTGGAAAAATTTTTTAAAGGTCTTTTCCTTTTGTGATTGAGGAAATTTTATTACCTTCAAAGAAAAAGAGTATGCATTTATTTTTTCCATTTATGAGTTCTAAATTCACCCTGACTACACAGTAGACTAGTATTAGGGATGTTCCTCTACTAACAAAACTACACTTTTTCATGTATAAATATGTATAAGGAAAAAATGCCATCACCCTTTATACTCCTAGAAATAATCAAATACCTCCTAATAATAATCTTTAGGAAAGTTTTATCTACTTTCACATCTGCATCTACTGTTTTTCTCAAGCATGGCCGTTTAAGATGATTTTTTTAAAAAATAATTATATTTGTTTCTTTGATTTGTTTTTGTTAGATAATATTTCAGCATATCAGGAAACAACTGTGAACACTTTTTGAAAATTTAGTGACATAATTATCATTTTTAAATGAGGACAAAAGCTGTACATAATGGTTATTTTCAATATTTTTGCATGCTAACTTTACATACACAACATGTAAACAGCATTATGGATTAAATAAGCCCTTGTGGGTTAGACTAGGAATGGTTGTGTCATTCATAGTTGAGTTTTTTGAATTGTGTTTTCTGTCCAGTATATCGTAAAAGTCACTTACAAATGAACTTTAAAAAAAAAAAAGCCATTTATAAGTTGCTAACTACATGTGTTGAGAAGCTGTCTTTACTCTTTTAGGAAAATAGTATACTGCATTTGAGCTCACCTTAATTAATTAATTTATTATTATTATTATTATTATTATTATTATTATTATTATTATTTATTTTTTTGCAGTACACGGGCCTCTCACTGTTGTGGCCTCTCCCGTTGCGGAGCACAGGCTCCGGACGTGCAGGCTCCAGATGTGCAGGCTCAGCGGCCATGGCTCATGGGCCCAGCCACTCCACGGCATGTGGGATCTTCCCGGACCGGGGCACGAACCCGTGTCCCCTGCATTGGCAGGTGGACTCTCAACCACTGTGCCACCAGGGAAGCCCTCACCTTAATTTTAAGCAAACGGACCAGTTTAGTCCCTTGAAGAGCATGCCTCAATTGTTACATGATGATTATCAATTAACATTTCATAGCACAAATTATAGCATGCTTTGATAGTAAAGAATATTTTTTTCAACAGTTTCATTAAAAAGTGCTTCATTTCACAGTTTAATCTGTCATTTCCTTGGCTATGATCATAGGTTATATCCTCCAGATAATAGATTTATTCTGAGGAAGAAATAATTCTTCCTGGAGATGATTAGATTAAGAAAAACTGTTGGGCATGACACTTTGTCCCTTCAGAAATAAGTTCGTTTAAGTCTGCTTAGGAAAAGTCTTACATTCAATTTAAATTTCTTTGGTGTTTATTTCACAGGTGGTGATTGGGGAGATGCAATGAACATTTTAAAATCTACTTGATGAAAGAGTTTGCACATAGAGGTTTCTTTCTGTTTGGGGAATTAGAGAAACAACAATATAAGACTGTATTTCAGTAGTCAGCATCCAGTAGATATGCCTGAGTTAGTTAAATGATTTTAAAAGCTATTACTTCAAATATGCCATCAAGGTATGTAAAATAGAAATGTGTACAGTATACCGAATACTGTTTTCCTCTCGACTCTCAATATAAAGCAGGTGATATGTTGGTAATAGAGTATTTATCCTCCGAATGTCATAAAAGTGCAAGGTAAGAATATATTTAGTCTTTTTTAAACCATAAATGAAAAAGTAAAATATGAACATTTAGTGAGAATATTGATATATCCATATCTTTAAAGAGCCTGACAGTGAGAAATGAGAGCTGGAGGAAAATATTATGAAGTTAAGATCAAATAATCTTAATTTATTCTTTAAATATATAACTTTATATCTTAATTTATTCTTTAAATATATAACTTTATAAAGTTAGTGGCTCAGCTTTTTTTTCACTAAAGGAAGTTGACAGAAAATTAGCCACTTAAATGATCTTAAGTTGCAGCTAATATGGGCTGTGAGGGGCCATTTTTGGAACATTTGTTCATTGCTCTATGATATGAGTAGCTCAGACTGCCTCTAGACTGTACTTGAGTTGAATATGCTTCACTGATTTGGGGCTTGGTTCCCACGGAAACTATAATCTATGAATCACTTGAACCTGTAGCCAGTATGATTTGGAGACATGTTCCCACCATATATTGGTGTTAAAAGGGATCAGCAACCTCTGACTACACAACAATGTAGCCTTTGCTAGCTTGTTGTAAAGATGTGAGGTAAACCATGTATGCTATTTCCATCCTCCTTCCATTTATGTTTTCCTTATTTGGAGACAATTCCAACCTCCACCAACATTCACAATTTTCATTTAGTGTTTCATTACCTCACTGTTGTCTGCCTTAAAATATTTAATAATTAGTTTAAAGCCTACTTTTTCCTGAAATATTTATATTTTAAGAAGGGTGAGTCTTCAAATGAAGTTCAGGAAGCATTTTGTTGGTGTGTGGCATTTAATTACTAATCAAAATAGGACTTAAGTGCCATATATGTTGATTCCAATGGAAAATGAATTACTTGTTTTAACTTAAATATATAAAGTAGGAACCTGGTCCTTATGAATATTGTGGTGATTAATCAACCTATAATGTTACTTTTCATTCTCACTCTAATTCACACTGATTAAAGTTTTTTTGTTTTGTCTTGTTAACACAGCAAAATGTAATGACTTACTTGATTAAACATATGTTTGATTAAACATGGTGAATTATTGGTAAGCTACCTTCTGTGCCCATCAAATTTCAATGTAGGCATGAATACAGGAAAATCAGAGAGAGAAGGTTCTGCCTACATTGATATGCTTTCTTATCTATGAGTAACCTAGTAAGATACAATGTCATGGAGTTTAGAACAGACTAACCTTGGAAAATATAAAAATTATATGCTCTAGTAAAATTCACTGCACAGGAGGCAGATTCATGTTTTTTTGTTTTGTTTTGTTTTGTTTTTTGTTTGTGCGGTACGCGGGCCTCTCACTGTTGTGGCCTCTCCCGTTGTGGAGCACAGGCTCCGGACGCACAGGCTCAGTGGCCATGGCTCACGGGCCTAGCCACTCCACGGCATGTAGGATCTTCCCGGACCGGGGCACGAACCCGTGTCCCCTGCATCGGCAGGTGGACTCTCAACCACTGCGCCACCAGGGAAGCCCCATGGGTATTTTTGTTGACCATTTAGTGTAACATCTGAAGATTTGGTCAATTTCATATTAAAATGAATAAACAAGGTAATATTTTGAAAAAGTGTATGTACATTTTTCTTTTGCTTTTCCAAACACACAGTTGTAATTCTACTCTGCCTGAGGCATCCATCGGTCTGAAAGGGAATTAGGGTTTTCTACAGAAGAAACACAAAGACTAAGACCCAAGTAATGTTCAGCTTTTGGCATTGAAAATTAGGTTTTTGCCCAGCCCACAATCCTGAAGCTTTTCTCCTATGTATTTTTCTAATATTTTTGTCTAATTTTTTTTCTAAAAAATCAGATAACAGTTCCTAACTGTTTAGCTGATTAGCTGTTTGCCAAGTGATTAGCTGCCTCTCTGTCCTCCTCCTGGTCCCTGCATCTCATGGTGCTATCAGATATCAGGGCCTCCTCAGACAGGAGTGCCCAAGGTGGTGGGCAACCGTCTGTCTGTCCGCACCTACCTTCTGGGGACCTAGAGTGCAGCCTATATTTTATGCCTAAAACACTGACTCGACTATATGCACATGCACCTTTCTTTCAGAGAAGTCCATCCTGCCTTCTGCCAGGCTGCTGGCACTAATTTTGTTTCAAGAGTCTTTGAACATCTTCTCTCTGTGCAGAGTTCAGTAAATATGATGGATTCATATGTAAAGAAATTATTTTTATTAGGAGAATATATTGATTTGGTACACATGAAATAGGAGTCCAAAAAGTCCAAAGGCTCTGTAATGGATTTTAAAGCCTTAATGATGTGTATTGTATAATGAACTAAATTGCTATAATTTTGTATCATGCATGCCTTTCCAGCATATGACCAGCAGCTTCGAAATAAAACTAGATTATATCTTTAAAAAAATGTTTTTTCCTAGCCCTGAATCCTGAAGATTTTCTCTGATATATTATTCTAATAATTTTTGTCTAAAATTGTTTTCTAAAAAGTTAAAAATTTATATTTACATTTAAGTCTATGATAAATTTTGAGTTAAATTTTGTATAAAGTGTGAGGTTTAGTTACTTTTTTTTTGGTCTTTAAATGTTCAATTGCTCCAGCACCATTTGTTGAAAAGGAAAAGTAAGGCTTGATAAATCAGCCCTTATCAAAGTTAAAAATTTGCTCTAAGAACTTATGATGATGAGAAAATAAAGCAGACTGGGAGAAAATATTTCTAAATCACATATCTGACAAAGGACTTGTATCTTGAATGTATAAAGAAGCCTCAAAACTCTTCCGGAAAAAATGCAATTAGAAAATAAGCAAAAGACATGTACAGACATTTCACCAAAGAGAATATGCAGATTATAGATATGCACATGAAAATATCTTCAACATCATTAACTATCAGAGAAATGAATATTAAAACTACATAACAGAATGGCTAAAATAAAAAAAAATAAAAAAATAGTGACAACACCAAATGCTGGTAAGGGTATGAAGAAACTGGGTCACTTGTTACAGCTTTTAAAAATGTAAAATGGTGCAACTCTGAAAAAGGGTTTGGCAATTTCTTCTAAAACTAAACATGCCACTGCTGTGTGACCAGCAATTGTACACTTGGAGATTTATTGCAGAGAAATAAAAAGTACATTCACACAGAAACCTGTACATTAATATTTACAGCAGATTTATATGTAATAGCCAAAAATTGGAAACCACTCAGATACCCTTCAAAAAGTCAATAGTTAAACATGTTGTGGTACATTCCTACCATGGAATACTATTCAGTCATAAAAATAAACAAACTATTGAAATATGCAACAACTTGGATGGATCTTAGAGAAAACGTGCTGTGTGGCAAAAAAAGCCAATCCCAAAAGTTTATACACTGTATGATTTCATTTATGTAACATTCTTAAAATGACAAAATTATAGAAATGGATGACAGCGATTACCATGAGATAGAGATGGTGGACTGTAACAGATAGAGGGTGGATATTGCTATCTCTCACGTGGCATAAACAGGACCTATTGTAGTTAAGTGTTTGGCTTGAGAATTTGTAAAATGTAGTCACTACAATGGAATCAAAGTGGCTTTGATTAGTGGCAGTACAGCTGAAAGTCCAAGTAAGCAATTTCATATAAGATAAAACCAGATTGGATATTTTTGCTCTGTGCTAACAAGTGAGTTGCTCCTCAAGAGGAAAGTAACATTAGCCAAAGACAAAAAGGAAATTACTTTATATTTTCTGTGTATTTATTCTATAATTGAGAATATGATTAGTTATCAAAAAAATCTATTCTTAACAGGTTTATTCTCTGTTAATTATTCAATCCAACTTGATTAAATTGAATCTCTGCTAACTAGAGGTTTTCCTTAAAATTTCATCCTACTGCTCAAAAAAGTAAGAGATTCCCAGGTGAACCAACAAAAAAGAATTTGTTCCAGAACTGAATTTATTTATTCTTCATTTTAGAAAACATGGCAGTACAGACCCACAATAAAATGATAAAAATACCACAGAAAATTAGTAAGGAAAAGGGTGGTCAATTAACACAAGAGTTCAAAATGTTAACTATTATGTAAAAACTATTTAACCTTACTGAAAAATCAAAGAATCATATCTAGAAACAATGAAGTTCCATTTCTTTTACCCATCAAATTAAAGATCATCATTGCTACCATTTTGTCTGAGCTTGGGGAGATAGGCAATCTCAAATATCACTGATGGAGCGTAAATTGTTACACCTTTCTAGAGTACAATTTGGCAGTATTATCAAAATCTCCCAAACCATGATATACTTTGACTAAAAAATACTGTTTCTAGAAGTTTATCCAAAAGAAAAAAAGCCAAGACAAATCCACAAAACATATATACTAGGATGCTCATTGAAACAGTATCTAAAATAAAACAAAATGTTTTTAAAGAGTAAAAAGATCAACAATAGGGGTGTGGCTAAACTATAGTGCATCCAGGCAGTGGGATACTCTGGAAGAATTAATGATAACTTGTCTTTATGTTTATTGACCTAGAAAGAGGTTCACAAATGTATTTCTAAGTGACAATAACAAATCAATAACTATATATATATATATATACACCATATATAGTTATCACTTAAAAAACATGTGCATACATGCAAACACACAGGTAAAGAAGGTAAAGATACCTTGAAGTATATACACAATAATACTTATCTCTTGGTGATAGGATTATAAAACATGGGACATAGTGGGGAGCTTTTCTGTGTTTTTATTTATTCTTTCAACAAATATGGATTTTTTTTAAGAAAAGGGAACACTTTCTTTTTGTATGAAAGAAAGAACATCAAAGTGTGTTAAATGAGATTCTGCTTAAAGGTGAAACAGCAGAACAGGTTATTTATTATCTCAGGAGTCTATGATTTGTTGATTATTATCTTGCATATCAAAGGCCAAAACATGTACACTGAGATGATGTGAAATCTACACAAATGACCTTTAGCCATTAAAACTTACTTAACGTAATATTCACTAGTAGCTATCTTGTTACATCAAAATTAAATATGATTTAAAATAGTTAATTTCAGGGCTTCCCTGGTGGCACAGTGGTTGGGAGTCCGCCTGCCGATGCAGGGGACATGGGTTCATGCCCCGGTCTGGGAAGATCCTACATGCCGCGGAGCGGCTAGGCCCGTGATCCATGGCCGCTGAGCCTGTGCGTCCGGGGCCTGTGCTCCACGACGGGAGAGGCCACAGCAGCGAGAAGCCTGCATACTTCAAAAAAAAAAAAGTTAATTTCAAGTACGAATCATAGATTAGTGATCAAATGTAAATCATAAAATGGTATTTTTCTGTCCCTTACTCAGGAAATTATTTTTATGGGTATAGTCTAAGCAAAGCAGACAATAGATAGGTGAGAGCATTGAAAGGAGATTCCAGGTGGTAATGGGGAGTAAATTAATAGCCTTTCCTCCATATTCTGGTGATTCTCCTTTGAGATGTGGTTTCTTATCCAATTTCCACTAACATTTAAAAAATTGATATTCAGCTCTGAAGGCTATAAAATGTCAAGTAATATATTTAGCAGTTTAAGATTAGTTTTTGCACAGTGAACTGGGGTTGAAAAGCATCTTAATTCAGAGATTTTGAATAGCTTTTTCTAAAATAAAAATAAAAACAATATCTTTTATAACTGATCTTTCCAGTTCTTTTAATGTATGCCAAATCCAAAGACTCTGAATAGGAAGAGTTGAGGTTTCACCATTTTCTTATGTTGTGTGCTTAGTAAACAGTCTTCTAATGCATGCAGCCTAGGTTTGGTAAGGAAAGCAGGCAACCATTTTAGAATAAATAACCTAATGCTTTGGCTATGCACATTCTCTAAATCTAGTTGGCTTCAGGTTGCTTTACAAATAAATAGCTTTTGGGTAGGGGAAGTAGCACCTTATTAAGATAATTCAACACAGTCAGTATTCTCATATTGGTCCTCCTTTGTAAGACAAGCACAATCCAGGTATTCAACAAATGCCAGAGAGAACTATAACTATAAAGGTGAAGAATGTCTTTTTTCTTAAAATTTGATTATTTACCATAAATAAAATGAGAAGAAGAATTTTCTCTTTGTTAATATATAAATATATGTGTATTTTTATTTTTAAAAAATTAAGGGTGAGACTAAGATAAAAATGGTAATATATGGCCAATTAACTTGCTGAGCACAGGAAGACAATTCTCTGGTTACAAATTCTTTCAAGTGAGTATTGTAGGGCTTGAAGTAGATATTCTGTATGATGACTTATGGGTCTAATATCCTACGATTTAATTTTTTTTCCATTTCTCAAATCAAATATATTAATCCTACTGTGATTTTATAGCGAATGTATCCAGTGGAAAGTTCTCAGAAACATTTTCCACATCAGTGATGATTTGTATGAGTCAATATTAATTTTAGAGCTTTTTGTCAAAATATTACTTTCCTTAGTGGCATAGTTGAAGGGTATACAGCTAGTTCTTTAATGATTAGAGATATTCATTTGTTGGGCTATGCCTAACTGTATGCTAGGAAATACAATAGTCTAAAATATATAGCAATATCTTACCCACAAGGATCTTACAGTCTTGTTTATATTAGAATATGTTTCTTCCAACTGTAATATATGTAGGTATATATCAATGAATTCTGTATATTTAATTAGTGTAAAAAGAAATTAAATGGTTAATAGGGTTGATTTTCAATTAGTTTTATGTGATTAAATGCTTGTTTAGTGCACCTCCCTGTTCGTTTAGCCTGACCTAAAATCTGAAGAGTTAAGAACTCAAAATATTAGAAAGCATGTATATTAATATTGAACTCTTACATAGAACATTCTTCAGTTTCACCATATTTTCCTCCTGAATTATCTAGCATTACAATGACCATTTCTCCATTTGTTTTGGAAAAGAGTTGGCATTTCAATTATTTTGAAAAACTAATTACACTGTCCATTACATTAAATCAGCTTTTGATTGATTTATGACTCAGATTACAGAATTTTATCATGGAATAAAATTTCTTAAGAAAATGATTTCAGGATTATTATGGTTCAGCAATATGGCCAAGAAAAGTTTGTATATTATAGAAGACAATTACTAAAATACAATTGTGGCAAAGTGTTCCCCTAAACTTCAAGTTAATTATTATTGCATGTCAGAAAACCTTTTCAATGTTTGTTACATTACAAACATTCTCTAATAGACTCGGAGGGTAATTTTAATAAATATGGATAATGGAATCCAGTGCAATATTTTTTATTGATAATCTGTGAACTGGACATAAAGAAGAAACTGACCATTAATATTTATTATGCAAATAGTCCACCAAGGTGTCTTTTTCCCTACATGCATATTTCTCATTTTAATACAGAAGATTTCCCTGAAAGAAAGTGCATACCAACAATTAGATTAACTGTTCAGAGGATTTCAAACTCCAGAGAGCATGCTAAATTCAGCTTTATGTTGGCATAAGTATCTGCAATTGTGTTAGTAATTTACATTTAGGAAGATCTGAAGTCCTCTTCTTTCTTTTCCTTTTTTTCTTTTTTTTTGCAATTGAATGAATAAATCTGCTTAGTCAGAGTAGGAAATTAAATGAACTATTACTTTTTCCATATATATATGTTAGTATACAGTATTTGTTTTTCTCTTGCTGACTTACTTCATTCTGTATGGCAGACTCTAGGTCCAACCACCGCACTACAAGTAACTCAGGTTTTTTTCTTTTTATGGCTGAGTAATATTCCACTGTATATATGTGCCACATCATCTTTATCCATTGATCTGTTGATGGACACTTAGATGGACACTTGCTTCTATGTCCTGGCTATTGTAAATAGAGTCGCAATGTACATTTTGGTACATGGCCATTTTTGAATTATGGTTTTCTCAGGGTATATGCCCAGTAGTGGGATTGCTGGGTTGTATGGTAGTTCTATTTATAGATTTTTAAAGAACGTCCATACTGTTCTCTATAGTGGCTGTATCAAGTTACATTCCCACCAACAGTGCAAGAGGGTTCCCTTTTCTCCACACTCTCTCCAGCATTTATTGTTTCTAGATTTTTTGATGATGGCCATTCTGACCGGTATGAGGTGATATCTCATTGCAGTTTTGATTTGCATTTCTCTAATTATTAATGGTGTTGAGCATTCTTTCATGTGTTTGTTGGCAATCTGTATATCTTCTTTTTTTTAATTTATTTTTTATTGGAGTATAGATGATTGACAATGATTTTTACTTTTTTTTATTAGTTTCTGCTTTATAACAAAGTGAATCAGTCATACATACACATCTGTTCCCACATCCCTTCCCTCATGCATCTCCCTCCCTCCCACCCTCCCCATCCCACCCCTCCAGGCAGTCACAAAGCACCGAGCTGATCTCCCTGTGCTCTGCGACTGCTTCCCACTATCTATCTACCATACGTTTGGTAGTGTATATATGTCCATGCCTCTCTTTCGCTTTGTCACAGCTTACCCTTCCCCCTCCCCATATCCTCAAGTCCATTATCAAGTAGGTCTGTGTCTTTATTCCCGTTTTACCCCAAGGCTCTTCATGACATTTTTTTTTTTAAATTCCATATATATGTGTTAGCATATGGTATTTGTCTTTCTCTTTCTGACTTACTTCACTCTGTATGACAGACTCTAGGTCTATCCACCTCATTACAAATAGCTCAGTTTCGTTTCGTTTTATGGCTGAGTAATATTCCATTGTATATATGTGCCACATCTTCTTTATCCATTCATCCGATGATGGACACTTAGGTTGTTTCCAGCTCCGGGCTATTGTGAATAGAGCTGCAATGAACATTTTGGTACATGTCTCTTTTTGAATTATGGTTTTCTCAGGGTATATGCCTAGTAGTGGGATTGCTGGGTCATATGGTAGTTCTATTTTTAGTTTTTTAAGGAACCTCCATACTGTTCTCCATAGTGGCTGTACCAATTCACATTCCCACCAGCAGTGCAAGAGTGTTCCCTTTTCTCCACACCCTCTCCAGCATTTATTGTTTCTAGATTTCTTGATGATGGCCATTCTGACTGGTGTAAGATGATATCTCATTGTAGTTTTGATTTGCATTTCTCTAAAGATTAATGATGCTGAGCATTCTTTCATGTGTTTGTTGGCAGTCTGTATATCTTCTTTGGAGAAATGCCTATTTAAGTTTTCTGCCTATTTTTGGATTGGGTTGTTTGATTTTTGCTATTGAGCTGCATGAGCTGTTTATAAATTTTGGAGATTAATTGTTTGTCAGTTGCTTCATTTGCAAATATTTTCTCCCATTCTGAGGGTTGTCTTTTGGTCTTGTTTATGGTTTCCTTTGCTGTGCAAAAGCTTTGAAGTTTCATTAGGTCCCATTTGTTTATCTTTGTTTTTATTTCCATTTCTCTAGGAGGTGGGTCCAAAAGGATCTTGCTGTGATTTATGTAATAGAGTGTTCTGCCTATGTTTTCCTCTAAGAGTTTGATAGTTTCTGGCCTTACATTTAGGTCTTTAATCCATTTTGAGCTATTTTTGCGTATGGTGTTAGAGAATGATCTAATCTCATACTTTTACATGTCCCTGTCCAGTTTTCCCAGCACCACTTATTGAAGAGGCTGTCCTTTCTCCACTGTACATTCCTGCCTCCTTTATCAAAGATAAGTTGACCATATGTGCGTGTGTTTATCTCTGGGCTTTCTATCCTGTTCCATTGATCTATCTTTCTGTTTTTGTGCCAGTACCATACTGTCTTGATTACTGTAGCTTTCTAGTGTAGTCTGAAGTCAGGGAGCCTGATTCCTCCGGCTCCGTTTTTCGTTCTCAAGATTGCTTTGGCTATTCGGGGTCTTTTGTTTTTCCAAACAAATTTTGAAATGTTTTGTTCTAGTTCTGAGAAAAATGCCAGTGGTAGTTTGATAGGGATTGCATTGAATCTGTAGATTGCTTTGGGTAGTAGAGTCATTTTCACAATATTGATTCTTCCAATCCAGGAGCATGGTATATCTCTCCACCTATTTGTATCATCTTTAATTTCTTTCATCAGTGTCTTATAATTTTCTGCATACAGGTCTTTTGTCTCCTTAGGTAGGTTTATTCCTCGATATTTTACTCTTTTTGCTGTAATGGTAAATGGGAGGGTTTTCTGGATTTCATTTTCAGATTTTTCATCATTAGTGTACAGGAATGCCAGAGATTTCTGTGCATTAATTTTGTATCCTGCTACTTTACCAACTTCATTGATTAGCTCTAGTAGTTTTCTGGAAGCATCTTTAGGATTCTCTATGTATAGTATCATGTCATCTGCAAACAGGGACAGCTTTACTTCTTCTTTTCCAATTTGGATTCCTTTTATTTCCTTTTCTTCTCTGATTGCTGTGGCTAAAACTTCCAAAACTAAGTTGAATAAGAGTGGTGAGAGTGGGCAGCCTTGTCTTGTTCCTGACCTTAGTGGAAATGGTTTCAGTTTTTCACCATTGAGGACAATGTTGGCTGTGGGTTTGTCATATATGGCCTTTATTATGCTGAGGAAAGTTCCCTCTATGCCTACTTTCTGTAGTGTTTTTATCATAAATGGGTGTTGAATTTTGTCGAAAGCTTTCTCTGCATCTATTGAGATGATCATATGGTTTTTCTCCTTCAACTTCTTAATATGTTGTATCACATTGATTGATTTGCGTATATTGAAGAATCCTTGCATTCCTGGAATAAACCCCACTTGATCATGGTGTATGATCCTTTTAATGTGCTGTTTGATTCTGTTTGTTAGTATTTTGTTGAAGATTTTTGCATCTATGTTCATCAGTGATATTGGCCTGTAGTTTTCTTTCTTTGTGACATCCTTGCCTGGTTTTGGTATCAAGGTGATGGTGGCCTCGTAGAATGAGTTTGGGAGTGTTCCTCCCTCTGAAATTGTTTGGAAGAGTTTGAGAAGAATGGGTGTTAGCTCTTCTCCAAATGTTTGATAGAATTCACCTGTGAAGCCATCTGGTTCTGGGCTTTTGTTTGTTGGAAGATTTTTAATCACAGTTTCAATTTCAGTGCTTGTGATTGGTCTATTCATATTTTCTATTTCTTCCTGATTCAGTCTTGGCAGGTGGTGCATTTCTAAGAATTTGTCCATTTCTTCCAAGTTGTCCATTTTATTGGCATAGAGTTGCTTGTAGTAATCTCTCATGATCTTTTGTATTTCTGCAGTGACAGTTGTTACTTCCCCTTTTTCATTTCTAATTCTCTTGATTTGAGTCTTCTCACTTTTTTTCTTGATGAGTCTGGATAATGGTTTGTCAATTTTGTTTATCTTCTCAAAGAACCAGCTTTTAGTTTTATTGATCTTTGCTATCGTTTCCTTCATTTCTTTTTCATTTATTTCTGATCTGATATTTATGATTTCTTTCCTTCTGCTAACTTTGGGGGATTTTTGTTCTTCTTTCTCTAACTGCTTTAGGTGCAGGGTCAGGTTGTTTACTCGAGATGTTTCCTGTTTCTTAAGGTGGGATTGTAATGCTATAAACTTCCCCCTTAGAACTGATTTTGCTGCGTCCCATAGGTTTTGGGTCATCGTGTCTCCATTGTCATTTGTTTCTAGGTATTTTTTAATTCCTCTTTGATATCTTCAGTGATCACTTTGTTTTTAAGTAGTGTATTGTTTAGCCTCCATGTGTTTGTATTTTTTACAGATCGTTTCCTGTAATTGATGTCTAGTCTCATAGCATTGTGGCTGGAAAAGATACTTGATACAATTTCAATTTTCTTATATTTACCAAGGCTTGATTTGTGACCCAAGATATGATCTATCCTGGAGAATGTTCCATGAGCACTTGAGAAAAATGTGTATTCTGTTGTTTTTGGATGGAATATCATATAAATATCAATTAAGTCCATCTTGTTTAATGTATCATTTAAAGCTTGTGTTTCCTTATTTATTTTCATTTTGGATGATCTGTCCATTGGTGAAAGTGGGGTGTTAAAGTCCCCTACTATGATTGTGTTACTGTCGATTTCCCCTTTTATGGCTGTTAGTATTTGCCTTATGTATTGAGCTGTTCCTATGTTGGGTACATAAATATTTACAATTGTTATATCTTCTTCTTGGATCGATCCCTTTATCATTATGTAGTGTCCTTCATTGTCTCTTCTAATAGTCTTTATTTTAAAATCTATTTTTTTCTGATATAAGAATTGCTACTCCAGCTTTCTTTTGATTTCCATATGCATGGAATATCTTTTTCCATCCCCTTACTTTCAATCTGTATGTGTCTCTAGGTCTGAAGTGGGTCGCTTGTAAACAGCAAATATATGGGGTTTTTTTTGTATCCATTCAGCCACTCTGTGTCTTTTGGTGGGAGAATTTAGTCCATTTACATTTAAGGTAATTATCAATATGTATGTTCCTATTCCCATTTCCTTAATTGCTTTGGGTTCCTTATTGTAGGTATATTCCTTCTGTTGCGTTTCTAGCCTAGAGAAGTTCCTTTAGAATTTGTTGTAAAGCTGGTTTGGTGGTGCTGAACTCTCTCAGCTTTTGCTTGTCTGTAATGGTTTTAATTTCTCCATCAAATCTGAATGACATCCTTGCTGGGTAGAGTAATCTTGGTTGCAGTTTTCTGTCCTTCATCACTTTAAGTATGTCCTGCCACTCCCTTCTGGCTTGTAGAGTTTCTGCTGAGAGATCAGCTGTTAACCTGATGGGGATTCCCTTGTGTGTTATTAGATTTTTTTCCCTTGCTGCTTTTAATATGATTTCTTTGTGTTTAATTTTTGACAGTTTGATTAATATGTGTCTTGGTGTATTTCTCCTTTGATTTATTCTTTTTGGGACTCTCTGTGCCTCCTGGACTTGATTAACTATTTCCTTTCCCATATTAGGGAAGTTTTCAACTATAATCTCTTCAAATATTTTCTCAGTCCCTTTCTTTTTCTCTTCTTCTTCTGGAACCCCTATAATTCGAATGTTGGTGAATTTAATGTTGTCCCAGATGTCTCTGAGACTGTCCTCTGTTCTTTTCATTCTTTTTTCTTTATTTTGCTCTGCATCAGTTATTTCCACTATTTTATCTTCCACCTCACTTATCTGTTCTTCTGCCTCAGTTATTCTGCTATTGATCCCATCTAGAGTATTTTTCATTTCATTTATTTTGTTTTTAATCAATGCTTGATTCTTCTTTAGTTCTTCTAGGTCCTTGTTAACTGTTTCTTGCATTTTGTCTCTTCTATTTCCAAGATTTTGGATCTTTGAAATAGAATCTTGGATCATCTTTACTATCATTATTCTGAATTCTTTTTCAGGTAGACTGCCTATTACCTCTTCATTTGTTAGGTCTGGTAGGTTTTTATCTTGCTCCTTCACCTGCTGTGTGTTTTTCTGTCTTCTCATTTTGCTTATGTTACTGTGTTTGGGGTATCCTTTTTGCAGGCTGCAGATTCGTAGTTCCCGTTGTTTTGGGTGTCTGTCCCCAGTGGCTAAGGTTGTTTCAGTAGGTTGTGTAGGCTGCCTGGTTTGGGGGACTAGTGCCTGTATTTTGGTGGTTGAGTCTCGATCTTGTCTTTCTGGTGGACAGGTCCACATATTGTGGTGTGTTTTGGGGTTCCTGTGGCCTTGTTATGTTTTTAGGCAACCTCTCTGCTAATGGGTGGTGTTGTGTTCCTGCCTTGCTAGTTGCTTGGCATAGGGTGACCAGCACTGTAGCTTGCTGGTCGTTGACTGAAGCTGGGTGCTGGTGTTGAGATGTAGATCTCTGGGAGATTTTTGCTGCTTGATATTATGTGGAGCTGGGAGGTCTCTTGTGGACCCGTGTCCTGAATTTGGCTCTCCGACTTCAGAGGCACAGCACTGACTCATGGCTGCAGCACCAAGAGCCTTTCATCTATCTGGCTCAGAATAAAAGGGAGAAAAATTAGAAAGAAAGAATTAGTAGAAGAAAGAAAGAGAGAGAGAAAGAAAGGAAGAAGGAAAGAAAGGAAGGAAGGAAGGAAGAAAGAAAGAAAGGAGGGAGGGAGGGAGGAAGGATGGAAAGAAAGAAAGAAAGAAAGGAGGCAGGGAGGGAGGAAGGAAAGAAAAAGGAAGAGTGAGTGGAAGAAGGGAGGCAGGGAGGAAGGAAAGAAAGAAAGACAGGAGGGAGGGAGGAAGGAAAGAAAAAGGAAGAGTGAAAGTAGAAGGGTGGGAGGGAAGGAGGAAGGAAAGAGAGAAAGAAGGATGGGGGTGTGGAGGGAGGGAGGGGGGAAGGGAAGGTAGGAAAAAAAGAAAGAGCTGTATAGTAATATAGAACAAAGTATAAAATAGAGTATCATTATTAAAATTAAAAAGTAATTATTGAAAAAAAAAACAGACAGATAGAACCCTAGGACATATGGTGAAAGCAAAGCTATACAGAGAAAATCTCACACAGAAGCATACACATACACATTCACAAAAAGAGAGCAGGGGGAAAAATCAAAAATCTTGCTCTCCAAGTCCACCTCCTCAATTTGGGATAATTTGTTGTAAAAATAGGAAAGGGGGAAAAGTCTGAAATCTTGCTCTCAAAGTCCACCTCCTTAATTTTGGATAATTCGTTGTAAAAAGAGGAAAAGGGGGGAAAAGTCTTAAATCTCGCCCTCAAAGTCCACTTCCTCAATTTGGGATGATTCGCTGTCCATTCATGCACTCCACAGATGCAGGGCACATCAAGTGGACCGTGGAGCTTTAATCCGCTGCCTCTAAGGCTGCACAGAGAGATTTCCCTGTCTCTTCTCTGCTCTCACAGCTCCCGGGTCTCAGCCTTGGACCTGGCCCCACCTCTGCGCGTAGGTCGCCGGAGGGCGTCCGTTCTTCGCTCAGACAGGACGGGTTTAAAGGAGCCGCTGATGCGGGAGCTCTCGCTCACTCAGGCAGAGGGGAGGGAGGGGCGTGCAGTGTGGGGTGGGCCTGCGGTGGCAGAGGCCGGCGTGACGTTGCACCAGACCGAGGCGCTCCATGCGCTTTCCCGGGAAAGCCGTCCCTAGGTCCCGGGACCCCGGCAGTGGCGGGGTGCACAGGCTCCCCGGAAGGCAGGGTGGACAGTGACCTGCGCTCGCACACAGGCCTTGTGGCAGCGGCAGCAGCAGCCCCAGCGTCCCACGCCCATCTCCGGGGTCCGCACCTTTAGCCACGGCTCGCGCCCATCTCAGGTGCTCCTTTAAGCAGCTCTCTTAATGCCCTCTCCTTTCACACCAGGAAACAAAAGGGAAGAAAAAGTCTCTTGCCTCTTCTGCAGCTCCAGACTTTTTCCCAGGAGTCCCTCCGGGCTAGCCGTGGTGCACTAACCCCTTCAGGCTCTCTTCCTGCTGCCAGCCCCAGTCCTCTCCCTGCTCTCCGACTGAAACCCGATACCCGAGCCTCAGCTCCCAGCCCCGCCCGCCCAGGCGGCCGAGCCGACAAGCCTCTCGGGCTGGTGTGTGCCTGAGGGCACCGATCCTCTGTGCCGGAATCTCTCTGCTTTGCCCTCCACACCCCTGTTGCTGTGCTCTCCTCCGCTACTCCGAAGCTTTCCCCCTCCGCCACCTGCAGTCTCCGCCCGTGAAGGGGCTTCTAGTGTGTGGAAACCTTTCCTCCTTCAAGGCTCCCTCCCACTGGTGCAGGTCCCATCCCTATCCTTTTGTCTCTCTTTATTCTTTTTTCTTTTGTCCTACCCAGGTATGTGGGGAGTTTCTTGCCTTTTGGGGGGGTCTGAGGTCTTCTGTCAGCTTCAGTAGGTGTTCTGTAGGAGTTGTTCCACGTGTAGATAAATTTCTGATGTATCTGTGGGGAGGAAGGTGATCTGCGCATCTTACTCTTCCGCCATCTTCCTCCGGGGTCCTGTATATCTTCTTTGGAGAAATGTCTATTTAGGTCTTCTGCCCATTTTTGGATTAGGTTGTTTGTTTTTTTATATTGAGCTGCATGAACTGCTTGTAAATTTTGGAGATTAATCCTTTGTCAGTTGCTTCATTAGCAATTATTTTCTCCCATTCTGAGGGTTGTCTTTTCTTCCTGTTTATGGTTTCCTTTGCTGTGCAAAAGCTTTTAAGTTTCATTAGGTCCCAAGTGTTTATTTTTGTCTTTATTTCCATTTCTCTAGGAGGTGGGTCAAAAAGGATCTTGCTGTGATTTGTGTCATAGAGTGTTCTTCCTATGTTTTCCTCTAAGAGTTTGATAGTATCTGGCCTTACATTTAGGTCTTTAATCCATTTTGAGTGTATTTTTGTATGTGTTGTTAGGGATTGCTCTAATTTCATTCTTTTACATGTAGCTTTCCAGTTTTCCCAGCACCACTTACTGAAGAGGCTGTCTTTTCTCCCCTGTATATCCTTTCCTCCTTTATCAAAGATAAGGTGACCATATGTGCGTGGGTTTATCTCTGGGCTTTCTATCCTGTTCCATTGATCTATCTTTCTGTTTTTGAGCCAGTACCATACTGTCTTGATTACTGTAGCTTTGTAGTGTAGTCTGAAGACAGGGAGCCTGATTCCTCCAGCTCTGTTTGTCTTTCTCAAGATTGCTTTAGGTCTTCAGGGTCTTTTTTGTTTGATATTATGTGGGGCTGGGAGGTCTCTGGTGGACCATTGTGATGAACTCGGCTCTCCCACCTCAGAGGCTAAGGCCTGAACCCAGCCAGAGCACCAAGACCCTTCAGCCACATGGCTCAGAAGAAAAGGGAGAAAAAGAAAGAAAGAAAGAAAAGTAAAATAATATAAATTTATTAAAATAAAGTATTAAAAATAAAATTAAAAATTAATAAAAAAGAAAAGAAAGAAAAAGAGCAACCAAACCAAAAAAAAAAGTCCACAAATGATTACAACTGCAAAAATCTATACTAAATAAAACATATGTAAACCAAAAAAACACACAAAAAAGCAAAATAATGGACAGATAGAACCCTAGGACAAATGGCAAAAGCAAATCTATACAGTTAAAATCACACAAAGAGGCATACACATGCACTCTCACAGATATATTAAAAGGAAAAAAAAAAATATATATATATATATATATATGTATGTATAAAAGGAAGAGAGCAACCAAATGAATAAAGAAATCTACCAATGATAATAAGCTCTAAATACTAAACTAAGATAAATATAAACCATTAACAAATTAGATGCGGAAAGCCAACCCCAACTCTACAGTTGCTCCCAAAGTCTACTGTCTCAGTTTTGGCATGATTCATTGTCTATTCAGGTATTCCAGAGATGCAGGGCACATTAAGTTGATTGTGGAGATTTAATCCGCTGCTCCTGAGGCTGCTGGGATATATTTCCTTTTTTTCTTCTTTGTTTGCACAGCTCCCGTGGTTCAGCTTTGCATTTGATCATGGCTCTGCATGTAGGTCTCCTGAGGGCGTCTGTTCCCCACCCAGAGAGGACGAGGTTAAAGTAGCAGCTGATTAGGGGACTCTGGCTCACTCAGGGCAGGGGGAGCGAGGGGTACAGAATGCGGGGCTAGTCTGTGGTGGTAGAGCCCAGCATGACATTGCAACAGCCTGAGGCACACCGTGTGTTCTTCCCGGGAAGCTGTCCCTGCATCATGGGACCCTGGCTGTGGCAGGCTGCACAGTCTCCCGGGAGGGGAGGTGTGGATAGTGACCTGTGCTTGCACACAGGCTTCTTGGTGGCTGCAACAGCAGCCTTAGCATCTTATGCCCATCTCTGGTGTCCGTGCTGATAACCACGGCTTGCACCTGTCTCTGGAGTTCATTTAAGCAGTGCTCTGAATCCCCTTTTCTTGTGCACCCCTAAAGAATGGTCTCTTGCTTCTTAAGCAGTTCCACACTTTCCCTCAGGCTCCCTCCCAGCTAGCTGTGGTGTACTAACCGCCTTCAGGCTGTGTTCACGCAGCCAACCCCAGTCCTCTCCCTGGGATATGACCTCCAATGCCTGAGCCTCAGCTCCCAGCCTCCACCTGTCTTGGCCGGCAGGTGAGCAGATGAGCCTCTCAGGCTGGTGAGTGTTATTCAGCACCACTCCTCTGTGTGGGAATCTTTCTGGTTTGCCATCTTCACCCCAGTTGCTGTGATCTCCTCCATGGCTCTGAATCTTCCCCCTCAACACCCCTCCCACTGTCTCCTCCAGTGAAGGGGCTTCCTAGTGTGTGGAAACTTTTCTTCCTTCACAGCTCCCTCCCAGAGGTGCAGGTCTCGTCCCTATTCTTTTGTCTCCGGTTTTCCTTTTCTCTTTTGCCCTACTGAGGTATGCAGGGAGTTTCTTGCCTTTTGGGAAGTCTGAGGTCTTCTGCCAGCATTCAGTACGTGTTCTGTAGGAGTCGTTCCACATGTAGATACAGTTTTGATGTATTTGTGGGGAGGAAGGTGATCTCCACGTGTTACTCCTCCACCATCTTGAAGGTGTCTCCCCTATAATATGGGAATTTTTTTTTATTTTTTTATTTTATTTTATTTTTTTTTGCGGTACGCGGGCCTCTCACTGCTGTGGCCTCATCCCGTTGCGGAGCACAGGCTCCGGACGCGCAGGCTCAGCGGCCATGGCTCACGGGCCCAGCCACTCTGCGGCATGTGGGATCCTCCCGGATCGGGGCACGAACCCGTGTCCCCTACATCGGCAGGCGGACTCTCAACCACTGCGCCACCAGGGAAGCCCTAATATGGGAATTTTAAAGATGATGTGTCGAGAAGGGAAACTATCCAGAGCCATAAATGAAATGAAGAGGAAAAAAAAATTCAAGAGACTATTAGCCATTTATTACCTTAGATGAATTAATGAAATTATAGTTCTGGGATAAACTTAGGGCATCATTTGGACTAGCCTTTCTCCTTCTGGAAGAATTGTCCTTAATGCACAGTGAAAAGGACAGTGATAGAAATTTTTACCCAGCTATGCAGACAGGAGAGATGTTGAAAAGTATATCTTGTGACTCTTAAATTCAGTAAACTCTTTGTAAGTGCACACCATTTTTTGATAGGATTACTTCAGTAAAATGTTCACAATTTCTTAAAATTGTGTGCTGTCAACCTTTGGTAGGAAAATTCTTGGGGAAAATGTAAGTCACATTTGTAAGGGAAAATGCTTTGTTAAACTTTTCTCTAAACACAACAGGTTAATCTCATGTGTTTATCTACTCTCCCATCTGAAACCTTACTATAATGACATTGAAGGTATGTATAAGGTATAAATTGACAGTGAACAGGAAGGGAATATCAGTGGGCAAGAGATTGCAATACTATTATTAAAAGCAGAAAGTGAATAAAAGTGTGGTAACAGTCTTTGCAGAGTTGAGAAAGCTACAATCTAAAATGCCTTGTAAAGGACATGATAAAATTAAATGGATCAATCCCTTCTGCAGAACCTCTGGAAGCCTCACAATTTAAAGATCTGAAGTATGATTGAAGGTTGGGGAGCAGAAGTGTTAGACAGTGGTGAGATGGGAATGACTGAACCCAGGGAGATTAAACACTGTTACATGCAGTCATTAGATCCCCTGTGATTTTTACACCATTCAGCAATATGAAAACTCTTTCTCCACCCAGACAGAAGACTGTAGATTTATTCTTAGAAGAAATTGGGCAAGATAAAACTATGAGTTTTTCACATATGACTAATGGTACTTTCAAAAAGAGAAAATAAAAAAAAGACAGTAGATGCAATTATATATATGTAATAAAAGAAAAAAAATATGTAAAAGAATGGTACAGTCCTAGGACACTGATTTGAAAAATCCAAAAACAAAAACCACAACCTTACCATGGCACATTGTTACCAAACCAAACATGGTCCATTCATCCATGCAGTAAAGCCTGAGTTGTGGTGAAGGAAAATACAATGTTTATTACAGGGCACCAAGCAAGGAGTCCCGGGCAGCTAATACTCAAAACACCTGAACTCCCTGATGGGGTTCAGGAGAGCATTTTTAAAGGCCAGGTGAGAGAGGGTGGTCACAGGGTATGTGATCAGCTCATGCAAAATTCTCTGATTGGTTGATGGTGAGGTAGCAGGGCAGTGTCACTGGGGATAACATTATCAGTCCTTAGGCTCCTGTAGGCCTGGGGGCCTATGTGCCCATGGTCATCAAGTAGTTAACATTTTCCTTTTGGTGGGGGTTTTAGCACCTGTAAAACAACTCGGGAAATGTGCATTGGATACTGTTATCTAGGTACTTCAGAGAGGAGCTAAAGCCCAGATATGGGGGAGGGATCTGACCCAGGAAGACCCCATAGGGTCCTGCTTCGTTATAACATTTTATTTTATAATGTCCTATCCCTAGGGACAAAGAGAAACCTTAAAATTATTGAGGAGAAAATGTCACATACATAAATAATAAGTAATTAGAATGTCATTACACACTCTAAAAGAAACACTACAATATAGAAAATAATAGACAAATGCCTTCAAAATTTTGAGGGAAAATAATTTTCCATATGGAATTCTATATCAGACCAAACTAAGAATCAAGTATAAGAGTAGGTCATCAAAATTTAACCTTCTATGCACACTTTCTCTGGAAGCTTCTCCTTTAAAAAGAAAGATTTAGACAAAATAGAAAGAAGACATGCAATATACGAAATAGTCGTTCCATGGAAGAAAAGGAATTAGTGGAAGTCCCAGAATAACTACACAGCAATCCTACAGAACAGGTCAGAAATGAGAAAAGTGGACAAAAACCTCCAGGAAAGAGATTTCCAGAGAAAGAGAAAAAAAAGTGCTACACTATCTAACAATTTTATTAGGAAATTAATGTTTAAAAGTATATAATTACAGATCTGAGAGTATATGAAAATAATTGTGGATAGGTACATAGAAAACTAAGCATTTTTTTAAAATAAGGCAATTATTAACTCATGGAGAAAATTGTTGCCCAGGAAAGGAAAGACAGTCATAATGTATTTATATGGCTCTGCAATGAACACCATTAACTTAGTTTAATGTTGCAAATATTAACTATCCATTTAAGAAAACAATATATATATAAATATATATATATATTAAAAAGATGGGAGAAGGTACTAGAAATAAATCTTCCTTTGCTATAAAACAAACCAGAAAATTCTGTCTAGAATTGATTCATCAAATAAAATATTTTAAGCTCATTGCTTTGAAACAGAAAGGTAAGTTTCAGAAAAGTAACTCAAATATTTGAAAACTGTTGTTTCTGGGAGTAAAACTGATGATGCAGAAAGATGAGGCATTGAACTGTTTGTTTTATTTTTTTTTCAATATAAGTCTTTGTGTTTTAGTTTTAAATCACATTAATGCATTACATAAATAAAATGTAATTAATTTAAAAAATGTTAGGTAGATTCATGGAATCCCTAGGTCTTTTATGATTTATGAGAAGCAATATACATAGCAGTTAAGGGTACAGATTCTAGAGACAGCCTGCCTGGGTTCAAATCCCAGCCTCAGTAAATGTTAACTTTGTTATGTTGGACATGTTCATAGTGTCTGTGCCTCAGTTTTCTAAGCTGTTAAATAAGGATAATAAGATTGTGTGTCTGCTGTGATTGCTATTAGAGTTTAATAAGTTAATAAATGGGAAGTGTTTAATATAGCATCTGGCATCATATGGTAAACAAAACATAAATGTTAGCATTTATTATAGCTATCATTTATATCATGTTATGCATCCATAAATTGCTGCTACTCAGATCATAATGAGGACAGATTTCCTCGCCATTTTAACCAGAATTAGTAAGTGACCAGAGTAGAAGATAAAGCAAAAATAATTTGTTTTCAATGAATATGTCCTACTGAACAAATGGCATTAAAACACATCAACATTTACACACCAAATATATATTCATATACAGTAAATGTACACATGTAATAAATAATTTATATTGAATACAAGTAGAACATGAAATAACTTGTCATTTAAAATGTGTGATGATGAAAGTTTTCTTGTACCTAATATTTGTGGACTTGTCTTTGCAAATGGAATGAGCACTAGATTAAATCAAACTTCTGTAATAAGAATTCACTTTGACTTTTCCTGTCATATAATATTTTGGAAAAATTTCTGCAGTATATAAAAAGTAAGATGAATTCTCAGTAAATTATAACTTATGATTGTAATACCTTTCTTATGTTATCTCAAATGGACAAGCTAAAAATGCAGAATATTTTCAAACAAAGAGTTGATGAACAATTTATTAATGTAATTTAACTGTTAATCTAAATCCAGAATTTTAAGAAGTGAAAAAAAAAAAGGATTTGTAAAGGAAAATATTGCCTATTTTGGTCAGGGAGTATTCATGCAGAAGTAAGATTATACTTCAACCGAGCTTCAGGTGCCCAAGGTATGGAAATGAAAATCCCCAAATGATATAAGCAATTAGCATATCAGTTGAAATGATAAACTATGTGTTTTTGCTATGTGAAGCTGTTACTACTGAGTAACTGTAAATTTTTTTCATTGCATTTTTTAAAATTATAATAATTATAAATTTATTTTCACCTTCTCATTCTGTTCCTATTATGGGCATTGCTGCTATTTTTAAGATGGGTGTCTGTGTCTGTAACATGGAATAAAGTAAGACAGGAATTTATCCTTAGAAACCTGGCCTTCACTTTATTAAATTAACATCCTTTTCTAATAAATGGAATTCTCCAGAAAGAGTCAGCTTACTAAAAGGCAACAGACCTACATAATAAAAAGATCTTACCTAAATTGATTATTTGGCTTATCTCTTGGGTGTGACTAGACTGGTGTAACAAAGTCTGAGGGTGACTTTCTGTTACTCTGAGGAACAAGGTGCAGTTCTTAATGTTCCGGAGAGGAGTACAGCTTAAAGATAGCCCCTGAATTGGCCAAGACCCTTTAATATACCAACATTTGCTTGGTTGAGATACTGTTGTTTAAGCATTCAAGAATTCCGAGGACTTTTAATAATTTAAGTATTTATATATCATCAGTACCAGAATGGCATTACAAGGACATCTCATTTGACTGTTCTTCACTTTATTGCTCCTTGCAGGTATTGTGGGTTTTTTTTTTACAAATTAAAGGTTTATGGTAACCCTGCATCATATAAGTATATCAGCACCATTCTTCCAACAGCATTTGCTCACTTTGTGAGCAGTCTCAACAAAGGCCTCAGCTGACCCAATGGGAATCTCTCAAACAGAAATGACTCTTCAAAATTGTCCCAAGATAGGACAAGGATATCAGGACTTTTTAAGCCCATATGAATTTGTATTAGATATGAGCTACTCTTGGAGAAGAGGGTGAAACAGCTTTCTACAGTGTAGGGCAATTCCTTTAAAGGACTGACAGCAGAGGACTGTCAACCAGCAACACTCCTAGCCACTGGGGAAGTGAATCATTTCAGTTCTTATGGGAGATCCAGATGGTGCATTGCAGCTCCCACAAGTGTCCTCCAAAAAATCCTCTAAATTTTTAATACTGTCCTTGAGGAACACATGTCTTTTTCTAGTATAAATTCTTTAAATATGAGTATTTAAAAGTATATCTCAATTGTAATATAATCATTTCCTTTCATTTCATATCAGGACTAATTGTGAACCGTCAGAAAAAAGATTTTTGCAATTGTTTATTTGGAAAAAAACTACTTACATTAGGTTTTCACCAAATTATTTGTATTTATTTTCATACTTCCTGTGCAATAACTTCAGTCAAGTTATATTAATCAACCACTATTTACATTGGGTGATTGAATCAGCCTAACACATTGCAACAAAATGTGATGATTTTCTTAATCATTATGAACAAATAGAAGATTTAAAACAGAATCTTAACTATTGTCTCAATAAAATTAATCACTTAATTAATCACTGTTTTAAAAGTTAGATTTGCTTTGTTTCTCATGTATCTTTTCCTCTGAAATTGAAGTGATGTTCTTAAGCTTCAGACTTTAATCTTCAAAGTCTGAAGTATTTGTATACAGTCTGTTAATCTTTTGTCGTTGTCTATTAAGCACAAATAAGGATTAGGAAATTGAAAAACTTGGATTGATCACCATAGTAATGAAGCCTGTATTTTGCATATACTCTCCAGCTATGGAAATGAGCAATAACTTAAGTGATCAGAGTTTTCATAGAATCAAGAGACAAGGCTTTCGGTAGGAAGATGAAGGGCCCTGAAAAAAAAAAATAGACTTGTTTCTTCCAACATATTCATCCATGTGAAATGAGATTAAAATGAAAAAGGATGAGTAGGAAAGGGAAGTGATATTATAGAATAAAATCTTATAAACTGGACTAGAGGAAAATAATGATATTTGGGTAGGTAAAGAGGTTAAAAAACATTTTTGTCTGGGAGATAGCCCTCCATCTTTATTCTCAGTTCTTTTACTTTCTGACTGTGCTGCTGGATTTGTACAGAGCCCATGGTAATTTTCAGGGTCAAGTAGAATAAAATAATTTAATATTCAATGAGTGCTAAATACAGGCCAGGGATTGTGTTAGGCTTTTTGCAGGCATATCTTAGCATATTCTCAAACCAGCCCTATGAAATGACATTATTTATAACATTTTGAGGAATCTCAGTACAGTTTTACACAGTGACCACTCCAAATTACTTTCCCATTAACAGTGCACAAAGGTTTCCCATTCTCCACATCCTTGCCAACACTTGTTATTTGCTAAGGTTTTTTTTTGATAATAGTCTTTCTGTTGGGTGTGAGGTGATATTGTGGTTTTGATTTGCATTTCCTTGATGATTAGTGATGTTGAGTAGCTTTTCATATGTCTGTCGGCCATCTATATATCTTCTTTGGGAAAATATCTATTCTAATTATCTGCCCATTTTTTAACCAGGTTGTTTGTTTGATTGATGTTTAGTTATAGGAGATCTTTGTATATTTTGAATATTAACCTCATATAGGATTTATGATTTGCAGATATATTCTCCCACTCAGTAGGTTTTCTTTTCATTTTGTTGATGGTTTCTTTTGCTGTGCAAAAGCTTTTTAGTTAAATGTAGCCCCATTTGTTTATTTTTCCTTTTGTTGCTCTTGCCTGAAGAGAATTATTGAAAAAATTTATTGCTAAGTCTGAGGTCAAAGACCATTTGGCCTGTATATTCTTCTAGTAGTTTTATTATATCATGTCTCACATTTAAGTCTTTATGACATTTTGAGTTTATTTTTGTATATGGTGTAAGAAAGGAGTCCAGTTTCATTCTTCAGCATGTAACTACTCAGTTTTCTCAACACCATTTGCTGAAGAGACATTTTCCCATTGTATATCCTTGGTTCCATTGTTTTAAATTAATTGATCATATAAGCATGGGTTTATTTCTGGGCTCTCTATTCTATTCCAATAATCTATGTGTCTATTTTTATGCCAGTATCATGCAGTTTAATGCTATAGCTTTGTAATATAGTTTGAAATCAGGCAACAAGATACATCCAGTCTTGTTCCTTCTTAGATTCCTCTCACTATTTCAGGTCTTCTGTGGTTCCATACAAATTTTAGGATTATTTGTTTCAGTTCTGTGAAAAATGCCATTGGTATTTTGATAGAAAATACATTGAATCTGTAGATTGCCTTGTGTATTATATTGAATCTGTAGATCTTTTCAAATTGAAGTATAGTTGATTTACAATATTAGTTTCAGGTGTACAGCTTAGTGGTTCATTATTTTTGCAGATTGTACTCCATTATAGGCTTTTACAACATAATGGCTATAATTCCTTGTGCTATTCAGTATATACTTGGTGTTTATCTACTATATACATAGTAGTTTGTATCTGTTAATTCCATACCCCAAATTTGTGTCTCCCCCTTAGTAACCCCTCTTTCTCTCCCCTTTAGTAATGACAAGATTGTTTTCTATATCTGTGAGTCTGTTCCTGTTTTGCATGTACATTAACTTGTTTTTTTTTAAATTTTTTTTTAGATTTCACAAATAAGTGATATCATACATTATTTGTCTTTCTCTGTCTGACTTATTGCACTAAGCATAATATTCCCTAGGTTCATCCATGTTGTTGTGAAGGGCAGAATTTTGTTCTTTTTTAAGGCTGAGTAATAGTACATTGTGTATATATATATACCGTATATTCTTTTTTCCTTTAACATTTTTATTGGAGTATAATTGCTTTATAATGGTGTGTTAGTTTCTGCTTTATAACAAAGTGAATCAGTTATACATATACATATATCCCCATGTCTCTTCCCTCTTGTGTCTCCCTGCCTCCCACCCTCCCTATCCCACCCTTCTAGCTGGTCACAAAGCACCGAGCTGATCTCCCTGTGCTACGTGACTGCTTCCCACTAGTTATCTATTTTATGTTTGGTAGTGTATATATGTCCACATACACACTACCACTCTCTCACTTTGTCCCAGCTTACCCTTCCCCCTCCCCGTGTCCTCAAGTCCATTCTCTAGTAAGTCTACATCTTTATTCCCATCTTGCCCCTAGGTTCTTCATGACCATTTTTTTTCTTTTTTTTTTAGATTCCATATATATATATATATATATATATATATATATATATATATGTTAGCATATGGTATTTGTTTTTCTCTTTCTGACTTACTTCACTCAGTATGACAGACTCTAGGTCCATCCATCTCACTACAAATAACTCAGTTTCATTTCTTTTTATGGCTGAGTAATATTCCATTGTATATATATGTCACATCTCCTTTATCCATTCATCTGTCGATGGACACTTAGGTTGCTTCCAAGTCCTGGCTATTGTAAATAGAGCTGCAATGAACATTGTGGTATATGACTTTTTGAATTATAGTTTTCTCAGTATACCATATATTCTTTACGCATTCTTATGTTGATGGGTATTTAGGTTACTTCCATATCTTGACTATTGTAAATAATGCTGCTGTTAACACTGGCGTGCATGCATCTTTTTGAATCAGTATTTTTGTTTTCTTCAGCTATATACCCAGGATTGGAATTTCTGGGTCGTATTGTAGTTCTATTTTTATTTTTTTGAGGAACCTCCATACTGTTTTTCATAGTGGCTGCACAAATTTACAATCCCACCAACAGTGTATTAGGGTTCCCTTTTCTCCACATTATTGCCAACATTTGTTAATTATGGACTTTTTGATGATAGCCTTTCTGACAGGTGTGCAGTGATATCTCTTTGTGGTTTTGATTTACGTTTCTCTGATGATTAGCTATGTTGAGCATTTTTTATGTGCCTTTTGGCCATCTGTATATCTTCTTAGAAAGAAATGTCTATTCAGGTCTTTGGCCCATATTTAAATTTGGCTTTTTGTTTTTTTGATATTCAGTTGTATGAACTGTTTATAAATTTTGGATATTAACCCATTATTAGTTATATCATTTGCAAATATTTTCTCCAGTTCAGTATGCTGTCTTTTTGTTTTGTTGATGGTTTCCTTTACTGTGCAGAAATATTTAAATTTAATTAGGTCCCATTTATTTATTTTTCCTTTTATTTACTTTGCCTTAGGAAACAGATCAAAAAAGTTGCTACAATTTATGTCAAAGAGTGTTCTAGGAGTTTCATGATTTCAAGTCTTACATTTAGTTATTTAATCCATTTTTAGTTTATTTTGTATATGGTTTGAGGAAATATTGTAATCTTATTCTTTTACATGTAGCTATCAAGTTTTCCCAGCACCACCTATTGAAGAGAATGTCTTTTCTCCATTGTATATTCTTGTCTCCTTTGTCATAGATTAATCAACCATAAACACATCAGTTTATTTCTGGTCTCTCTATTCTTTTCCATTGATTTATGTGTCTGGTTTTGTGCCAGTAACATGCTGCTTTGATTACTGTATTTCTGTAGTATATTCTTAAGTCAGGAAGTGTGATAACTCCAGCTTTGTCCTTTTTTTCCTCACGATTGCTTTGGCAATTTGGGTTCTTTTGTGGTTCCATATAAATGTTAGAATTATATGTTCTAGCTCAATGAAAACTGCCATGGGTATTTTGATAAGTATTAGGTTAAATCTGTAGATTACTTTGGGTAGTATGGACATTTTAACAATATCAGGTCTTCTAACCCAAGAACCCAAACTATCTTCCTATTTATTTGTATCATTTTCACATTCCTTCATCAGTGTTTTATAGTTTTCAGAGTATAGGTCTTTCACCTCTTTGGTTACGTTTATTTTTAGGTATCTTACTCTTTTCGAGGTTATTATAAGAAGATTTTTTTTTTTACTTTCTCTTTCTGATTGTTCAATATTAGTGTAATGGAAAGCAACAGATTTTTGTATATTAATCTTGTAACCTGCAACTGTCTGAATTAATTTATTAGTTCTAATAGTTTTGAAGTGGACACTTTAGGGTTTTCTATATATAATATCATGTCATGCAAATAGTGACAGTTTTACTTCTTCCCTTCCTATTTGGATACCTTTTATTCTTTTTCTTGTCTGATTGTTGTTACTATGACTTCCAATACTATGTTAAATAGAAGTGTCCGCTAAATGAAAATGAAAATACGATATCAATAATTGTGAGATGCAGCAAAACAGTCCTTAGAGGGAAATTAGTGACACTGAATGCATGTATTAGAGAAGAAAGTTCTAAAATCAATAACCTAAGCTTTTACCTCAGGAAACTAGAAAAAGAGAAGGAAATTATGTATACAGTAAGCAGAAGAAAATAAATAAGAAGAATTAGAGCACAAATCAATGAAATTGAAAAGAAAAAGATCAATTAAGAAAATTAACAAAACCAAAATCTCATTATTTGAAAACACAATAAAATTGATAGGCTCTAGGCAGGAAAAAAACACAAATTACTAATACCAGAAATAAAAGAGGGGGCATCAGAACATATTCAATGAACATTAAATGGATAATAAAAAATATGACAAACTATATCCACAAATTAGATAACAAGATGGAATTGACTAACTCCTTGAAAGACACAATCTGCCAAAATTCACACAAGAAGAAATAAATGATTCGAATAGGCCTATATCCATTAAAAAATTTAAAAAAATAATTAACATTCTTTCCAAATTAAAAAAAAGGCACAGATGTGTTCAATGGATTTTTACTTAGATTTAAGGAAGAAATTATAGCAATTTTCTACAATCTCATCCAGAAGATGGAAGTAGAGGGAATACTTTCTAAATCATTTTATGAGGTCAACAATACCCTAATATCCAAACTAGGTGAAGATACTAAAAGAAATCTATAGAACAATATCTCTCATTAATATTGATGCAAAAACCCTCAAAAATATTAGCATATCATATCCAACAATTAATAAAATAATTATACACCACAAACTAGCAGGATTTATTCCACATATACAAGTCTGGTTCAACATTGTAAAATCAATTTATGCTATCCATCACATCAACAAGTAAGAATAAAATTTAGATGGTCATATGAGTAAATGCAGAAAAATCATTTGACAAATTACAAAACTCATTCATGATTTAAAAACTCTCAACAAACTAAGAATAGAGGGAAACTTTCTCAACTTAATAAATCACATCCACAGAAAACTTACAGCTAGCATCATACTATGTTGAGAAACTAGATTTCTTGCTAAAATTAGGAACAAAGAAAGTCGTCCCCACTTGCCATTATAGTTTCATCATAATTCATCAGTATTGGAAGTCCTAGCTAATGTAATAAGAAAAGAAAAGGAGGTGTGGCCTAAATGTTGGAGTAGGAAGACCCTGAGCTCATGTCCTCCCAAGGACACACCAAAATTACAATGATTTATAAAACAACTATTGATAAGAACAGCCTGAAGACTAGCAGAACAGATTTTCCATAACTAAGGATATAAAGAAGGAACCAAAATTAGATGTTTGGAAGATATGGAGATGAGGTACAGTCATGACCCACACCCTTGGGTAGGTGACTTATAAATGGGAGGATAATCATAATTGTCTTTGTTCTCCTCAAAAAGGAAGGGGTCTGAGCTAGTCACACATTAGGCTCCCCAGTCTGGGGATCCTGCATCAGGAAGATGAGGCCCCCAGAACACCTTGCTTTGAAGGCCAGTGGGGTTTTCATACAGGGAAGCTGGAAGGCTGTAAGAAACAGAGACTCTGATATTAAAAAGCACATGCAAAATCTCACATGCTTTGAGACCAAGTGCAGAGGCAATAGTTTGATAGAAGCTTGGGTGGACACACTTGCCGATCTTGGAGAGCCTCCCGAAGAGGCAGGAGGTCAATGGGACTTCCTCTGGGGAAATAGACACTGGTGGCAGCCATTTTTCGGAGTTTGTTCTACCATGAGGACACTGGTGCTGGAAAGTACCATTCTGGAGTCCTCTCTCTAGACTATTAGTGCCAGAACCTGCCCTTGCTCACCAGTTAAGTGATACCAGTCCTGGAACCTCCCCCGCCACCCCCAGGATGAGCAGCTTGGTATGTTGAGACACAGTACTACCCACCAGTAGACAGGCAACTGCAAGTGCCCTGATCCCCAGAGCCAACTGCTCCAGGACAACCCTAAACCCTCAGCCAGCTGAGCTGAGACCTAGTCCTACACACAGGTGGGCTGGCACCAGCCCCAGAACCCCTGTCCCTGCAGCTAGAGGCTCTGGGACACCAGGCCAATTGTGCTAGGACACAGCCTTGCCCACCAGTGGGCTTGCACAGGCTTTAGGACCCCAGTGCCCCATAACCAGCTGCACAAGGACCTGGCCTCACCCTCCAGAGGGCCAGAACCACCTTAGGACTCCCCAGGGCACACAGCCATCTGTAAAAGAACTTGGCTTTGTCCACCAGCAGCTGGGAGCTTTTGCACAAGACAGGGTCAAGCAGCCCATTGTACCAGGGACCAGCTACACCTATCAGAGTGACCCCAGTAGTTGGGCCTATACCAACAGAAGGGCCCACTCAGCCTACATAAGGGTTCTGGTGCCTAGAGGGGAGCATGCTGCTGGGCCCCATAGGATATCTCCCACATAATGTCACTTCTCCAAGACTGGAAAATGTAACTGACATACATAAAACATACAAATAAAATAGATGAAATGAGGTGACAAAGGAATATGTTTCAAACAATAGAAGAAAATAAAACCCCAGAAAAAGAACTACGCAATTTACCAAATAAAGAGTACAAGGTAATGACTATATGATGCTCAGTAAACTCGGGAGTGAATGGATGAACATAGTGAAAATATTAACCAAGAGTTAGAAAACACAAAGAGGAACAAAAATGATCTGAAGACTACAATAACTGAAATTTTAAAATTCACTAGAAGAAATAAATAGTAGATTAGATGATACAGAGGAATGGATCAGTATACTGGAGGACAGAGGAGTGGAAATCACCCAAGCTGAGCAGATAAAAAGGGAAAATAATTTTTAAAAATGAAAACAGTTTAAGAAACGTATAGGACAACATCAAGCATACTAATATTAACATTTTAGGGGTCCCAGAAGGGAAAGAGAGAGAGACATGGGAAGCAAACTTATTTGAAATGATAACAGCCCAAATTTGCTTAACCTGGGAGAAGAAATAGACATCCAGGTCCAGGAAGCAAGAGAGTCCCAAACAAGATCAACACAAAGAGGTCCACAGCAAGACACATTATAATTAAAATGTCAAAAATTAAACATAGAGAGGGAGTATTAAAAGCAACATGAGAAAAGAAACTGATTACATACAAGGCAACTCACTTAAGACAGTCAGTTGACTTATATGCAGAAAATTTGAGGCCAGAATGGAGTGGCATAATATATTTTAAATGATAAAAGAAAAAACATCTACAACTAAGAATACTCTAACTGGCAATGCTATCATTCAGATTTGAAGGAGAGGTAATTGTACACACAAGCAAAAGCTAAAATATTTTAGTACCATTAATCTGGATTTACAAAAAATGTTAAAAGTAATTCTCTAAGTGAAAAAAAAATAAAAAGAAGTTCACCAAAATGAGGAAATGGAAAAAGTTATTCCAAGCAAATGGAAACAGAAAGAAAGCGGGAGTAGTAATATTTATATTACACAAAATAGACTTTAAAACAAAGACTGTGAAAAAAGACACGGAAGGACATTACATAAGGAGGTCAACACAACAAGAAAGTATAACAATTATATATGCACCCAACATATGAGCAAATAAATACATAGAATAAATATTAACAAATGTAGGGAGAAAGTGACAGTAATGCAATAATAATAGGGGACTTTAACACCTCACTTATATCGATGGATATATCATCCAGACAGAAAATCAAAAAAGAAACATTGGACTTAAACAACACGTTAAATCATACGGACTTAACATATATATTGAGAATATTCCATCCCAAAACATCAGAATACACTTTCCTCATGTGCTCAAGGAACATTCTCCAGGATAGATCGCATGCTAGGCCACAAAGCAAGCCTAATAAATTTAAGAAGACTGAAATCATATCAACCATTTTTTCTGGCCACAACATTATGGGACTAGAAATCACATGGAGGCTAAGCAACGATATGCTCCTAAAAAACCAATGAGTCATTGAAGAAATCAAAGAGTAAATTAAAAAATACCTTAAGACAAATGAAAAAGAAAATACAACATTTTAAAAATCTATGGGACACATCAAAAGTAGTTCTAAGAGGGAAGTTTAGACTGATGCAGACCTTCCTCAGGGAAAAAGAAAAAATCTCAAATAAACAACTTAACTAACACCTAAATGAACTAGAAGGAGAACAAATAAAACCCAAAATTAGTAGAAGGAAAGAAATAATGAAGATCAGAGCATAAATAAATACAATAATAATGAAAGAGCAATAGAAATGAAACTAAGAACTGGTTCCTTGAAAATATAAATAGGGCTTCCCTGGTGGCGCAGTGGTTGAGAATCCGCCTGCCGATTCAGGGGACACGGGTTCGTGCCCTGGTCCGGGAAGATCCCACATGCCGCGGAGCAGCTGGGCCCGTGAGCCATGGCCGCTGAGCCTGCGCATCCGGTGCCTGTGCTCTGCAACGGGAGAGGCCACGACAGTAAGAGGCCCGCGTACTGCAAAAAAACAAAACAAAACAAAAAAAAAACAAAAAAACAAAAAAAAAAGAAAATATAAATAAAATTTATAAACCTTCAGCCAATCTCTTCAATGATACAAGAGGACTCAAATATAAAAATCAGAAATAAAAATGGAAAAGTTACAACTGACACCACAGAAATTCAAGAGATCATAAGAGATTACTATGAACAATTATACCCAATAAATTGGACAACCTAGAAGAAATGGATAAATTCCTAGAAACGTACAATCTCCAAAGATGAATCAAGAAGAAATACAAATATTAACAGACCAATTGCCAGTAATGAGATTGAATCAGTAATCAATTAACTCCCAGAAAACAGAAATCCAGGACAAAGGGGCTTCAAAGGTGAATTCTACCAAGAATAGTGAGAAAAATTGTCCTGTCCTTCTCACACTATTTTTAAACAACAGCAGAGGAAAGAACACTTTTGAACTCATTCTATGAGGCCAACATTACCCTCAAGCAAATACCAAAGACACCACAAAAAAACTAAATTCCAGGCCAATATCACTGATGCACATAAATGCAAAAATCCTCAGCAAAATACTACCAAAGTGAAATTGACAGTACACTAAAAGGCTCATACAACGTAATCAAGTGGTATTTATCCCAGGGAAACAAGGATATTTCAATATCTGCAAATCAGTCAATGTGATATACCGTATTAACAAATTAAATAATAAAAATCACATGATCATCTCAATAGATGCAAAAAAATTGTGACAAATTTCAACATCCATTTATAATAAAAAAATCGTAACAAGGTGGGTACAAAGGGAACATACCTCACCCTAATAAAGGCCATATATGACAAACTTCCAGCAAATATCATACTCAAAAGTAAAAAGCTAAAAATTTTTCCTATCAGATAAGGTATAAGACAAGGATGACCACTCTTGCCACTTTTATCCTCCATAGTATTGGATGTCCTAGCCACAAAAATCAGACTAGAAAAAGAAATAAAAGGAATATATCTTGTCAAAGGAAGAAGTAAAGCTGTCACTGTTTTCAGATCACAAGATACAATATCCAGAAAATCCTAGAGAGGGCACCAAACAAGTATTAGAACTAATAAACAAATTCAGTAAAGTTGCAGGATACAAAATTAATATGCAGAAATCTGTTTCATTTCTATACATTAACAAAGAAACGTCAGAAAGAGAAATTAAGAAAATAATCAATTTACGATTGCATCAAAAAGAATAAAATACGCAGGAATAAACCTACCTAAGGGGCAACAGATATGTAGTTCAAAAACTATAAGATACTAAAGAAATAAGTTGAAATTGAAGATGACACAAACGGGTGGAAAGATACCAAGTTCTTGGATTGGAAGAATCAATATTGTCAAAATGACTATACTATCCAAGGAAATCTACAAATTCAATGCAATCCCTATCAAATTACCAAATTTTCACAGAACTAGAACAGAAAAATTTTAAATTTATATGGAGACACAAAAGACCACAAATAGGCAAAGCAATCTTGAGAAAGAAAAGCGGAGCTGGAGGAATTGGGTTCTCTGACTTCAGACTATACTACAAAGCTACAGTAATCAAAACTGCATGTTAGGGTGTCCCTGATGGCACAGTGGTTGAGAATCTGCCTGCCAATGCAGGGGACACGGGTTCGAGCCCTGGTCTGGGAAGATCCCACATGCCGTGGAGCAAATAGGCCTGTGAAACACAACTACTGAGCTTGTGCGTCTGGAGCCTGTGCTCTGCAACAGGAGAGACTGTGATAGTGAGAGGCCCATGCACCGTGATGAAGAGTGGCCCCCACGTGCTGCAACTAGAGAAAGCCTCCACACAGAAATGAAGACCCAATACAGCCAAAAATAAATAAATAAATAAATAAATCAAGTGCCTCATGCACTGCAACTCTGTCTTTAGATCCAAACTGGCTTCACTAGGTCATGCCCTGAAATCTAAGTTATCAATGACCTCTCCCTCCTCTTCCCCATATCAAATTCATCAGCAAATCCTGTTTTGCATCCCTCCAAAGTCAAATCTGAATCTGCCCACTTAAATAAAAAAAGAAAAGAAACAAACAAACAAAAAAATCCCTGCATGCTACTGGCACAAAAATAGAAATATAGATCAATGGAACAGGATAGAAAGCCCAGAAATAAACCCAGGCAACTATGGTAAATTAATCTATGACAAAGGAGGCAAGACTATACAATGGAGAAAAATCAATCTCTTAAAAAAATGGTGCTGGGAAAACTGGACAGCTACAGGTAAAAACAAAAATGAAATTAGAACATTTTTAGCACCATACACAAAAATAAACTTAAATTTGATTAAAGAACTAAATGTAAGACTGGATACTATAAAACTCTTAGACGAAAATATAAGAAAAACACTCTTTGACATAAATCACAGCAATATATTTTTTGACCCATCACCTAGAGTAATGGAAATAAAAACAAAAAAAAACAAATGGGACTTAATTAAACTGAAACACTCTTGCACAGCCAAGGAAACCATAAACAAAGTGAAAAGACAACCTACAGAATAGGAGAAAAAATTTACAAATGATGTGACCGACAAGAGATTAATCTCCAAAATTTACAGCAAGTGTGGCTCAATATCAAAAAAAAAATAAATAAAACCCAATCATAAATGGACAGAAGGCTTAAATAGACATTTCTCCAAAGAAGTCATACAGATGGCCAAGAGGCACATGAAAAGATTCTCAACATTGCTAATTATTAGAGAAATTCAAATCAAAACTACAATGAGATATTACCTCACACCACTCAGAATAGCCATCATCAAAAAGTCTGCAAACAATAAATGCTGGAGAGGGTGTGGAAAAAAGGGAACCCTCCTACACTGTTGCTGTGAATGTAAATTGGTACAGCCACTGTGGAGAACAGTATAGTGGTTCCTTAAAAAAATGAAAATAGAGCTACCATATGATCCAGAAATCACACTCCTGGGCGTATATCCAGAGAAAAACATGGTTCGAGAGAATACAGGCACCCCAATGTTCACTGAAGTGCTATTTACAATAGCCAAGACATAGAGCCACCTAAATTTTCATCCATAAATGAATGGATAAAGAAGATGTGGTACATATGTGCAATGGAATATTACTCAGCCGTTAAAAAGAATGAAATAATGCCATTTGCAACAACATGGATGGACTTGGAGATTATCATACTAAGCGAAGTAACTCAGAAAGAGAAAAACAAATTCTCATATCTCTTATATGCAGAATGGTAAAAAATTGATACAAATGAACTTATATACAAAACAGAAACAGACTCACAGACTTAGGGAACGAACTTATGCTTATTGATGGGGGGTAGGGTAGGAGGTAGTGATAGATTGGGAGGTTGGGATTGATATATAGACACTGCTATATTTAAAATAGATAACCAACAAGGACCTACTGTATAACACAGATTACTCGGCTCCATATTATGTAATAAACAAAAGGGAAAGATAATTTATAAAGATGTAGATACATGTATATGTATAACTGAATTACTTTGTTGTACACCTGAAACTATCACAACATTGTTAATCAACTATATTCCAAAATAAAATAAAAATTTTAAAAATTACCAACAGCATATTCTGAAAGTTGCTTCCTTTCCCTAGATAATTTTATTACATTTTTAAATCCTTGAAGTATAGGAGAAAAAAATAAAATTCTTGTGGAACCACAATAGACCCTGAATTGCCAACACAATCTTGAGAAGGAAAAAACAAACCCAGAGACATTACATTTCCTGATTCCAGAATCTATTACAAAGGTATAGTAATTAAAACAGTATGGTTTTGAGAGGAGCTTCTAGATGGCGGACGAGTAAGACATGGAGATCACCTTGATCCCCACAAATACATCAAAAATCCATCTACATGTGGAACAACTCCTACAGAGCACCTACTGAACACTGACAGAAGACCTCAGACCTCCAAAAAGGCAAGAAACTCCCCACATACCTGGGTAGGGCAAAAGAAAAAAGAAAAAAAAAAAAACAGGGACAAAAGAATAAGGACAGGACCTGCACCAGTGGGAAGGAGCTGAGAAGGAGGAAAGGTTTCCACACAATAGGAAGACCCTTCACTGGCGGAAAGTGCAGGTGGCAGGGGGGAAGCTTTGGAGCCACAGAAGAGAGTACACGAACAGTGGTGAGGAGGGCAAAGCAGAAAGATTTCTGCAAAGAGGATTGGTGCCGACCAGCACTCACCAGTCCAAGAGGCTTGTCAGCTCACCCGCCGGGGTGGGTGGGGGCTGGGAGCTGAGGCTTCGGCTTTGGTCGGATCCCAGGGAGAGGACTGGTGTTGGTGGCGTAAACACAGCCTGAAGGGGTCTAGTGCACGAAAGCTAGCTGGGAGAGTCCGGGGAAAAGTCTGGAGCTGCCGAAGAGGCAAGAGACTTTCTCTTGCCTCTTTGTTTTCTGGTATGCGAGGAGAGGGTATTAAGAACACTGCTTAAAGGAGCTCCAGAGATGGGTATGAGCCACGGCTTTCAGGGCAGACCCCAGAGACTGGCATGAAAAGCTAAGTCTGCTGCTGCAGCCACCAAGAAGCCTGTGTGCCAGGAGAGGTCACTATCCACACCTGCCCTACTGGGAGCCTGTGCAGCCGGCCACTGCCAGGGTCCCGTGATCCAGGGACAACTTCCCTGGGAGAACACACAGTGCCCCTCATGCTGGTGCAATATCATGCGGGCCTCTGTCACCGCAGGTTCTCTTCACATCCGTAGCCGCCCTCCCCCCAACCTGAGAGAGCCAGAGTCCCTGAATCAGCTGCTACTTTAACCCCATCCTATCTGAGCAGAAGAACAGATGTCCTCAGGCGACCTAAATGCAGAAGCGGGTCCAAATCCAAAGCTGAAACCCAGGAGCTGTGCAAACAAAGAAGAGAAAGGGAACTCAATCCCAGCACACTCAGGAACAATGGATTAAATCTCCACAATCAACTTTATGTACCCTGCATCTGTGGAATACCTGAATAGACAACGAATCATCCCAAATTGAGGAGGTGGACTCTGGGAGCAACTATATATATATATATATATATATATATATATATTTGGATTTTTCTCTTTGTGTGAGTGTGTATATGTGTGTTTCTATGTATGGCTTTGTCTGCAAAGCTTAGTTTTTACCATTTGTCCTAGGGTCTGTCTGTCCGTTTCTGTTGTTTTTTTAATTACATGAAAAAAAGTTAATAATTATTTTCTTTATTTTAATAACTTATTTTATTCTATTTTACTTTATTTTATTTTATCTTCTTCTTTCTTTCCTTCTTTTTTTCCCTCAATTTTATTCTGAGCCATGGGGATGACAGGCTCTTCTTGCTCCAGGCAGGCATCAGGGCTGGGCCTCTGAGATCAGAGAGCCAATTTCAGAATACTGGTGCACAGGAGATCTCCCAGCTCCACATAATATCAAACGGTGAAAATATCCCAGAGAACTCCATCTCAACACCAAGACCCAGCTCCATTCAACGATGAGCAAGCTACACTGAATTACACCCTATGCAAAAAACAAGCAAGACAGGAACACAAGCCCATCCATTATCACAGAGGCTGCCTAAAATCATAATAAGACCACAGACACCACAAAACACATCAGAGGATGTGGACCTGCCCACCAGAAAGACAAGATCCAGCCTCAACCACCAGAAAACGGGCACTATACCCCTCCACCAGGAAGCCTACACAACCCACTGAATCAAACTTAGCCACAGGGGACAGATATCAAAAACAACAGGAACTACGAACCTGCAGCCTGTGAAAAGGAGACCCCAAACACAGTAAGTTAAGCAAAATGAGAAGACAGAGAAACACACTGCAGGTGAAGGAGCGAGGCAAAAACCCACCAGACCTGACAAATGAAAAGGAAATAGGCAGTCTACCGGAAAAGGATTTCAGGATAATGATAGTAAAGATGATCCAAAAACTTGGAAATAGAATGGAGAAAATAAAAGAAATGTTTAACAAGGACCTAGAAGAGCTAAAGAGCAAACAAACAGTGATGAACAACAAAATAAGTGAAATTTAAAATTCTCTAGAAGGGATCAATAGCAGAATAACTGAGGCAGAAGAACGGATAACTGACCTGTAAGATAAAGTAGTGGAAATAAATACTGCAGATCAGAATAAAGAAAAAAAAAGAATGAAAAATATTAAGGACAGTCTCAGAGATCTCTGGGACAACATTAAATGCACCAACATTCGAATTATAGGGTACCAGAAGCAGAAGAGAAAAAGAAAGGGACTGAGAAAATATTTGAAAAGATTATAGATGAAAAATTCCATAATATGGGAAAGGAAATAGTTAATCGCGTTCAAGAAGCATAGAGAGTCCTATACGGGATAAATCCAAGGAGAAACATGGGAAGACACATATTAATCAAGCTATCACAACTTAAATACAAAGAAAACATATTAAAAGCAGCAATGGAAAAACAACAAATAACACACAAAGGAATCCCCATAAGGTTAACTGCTGATCTTTCAGCAGAAACTCTACAAGCCAGAAGGGACTGGCAGGACATATTTAAAGTGATGAAGGAGAAAAACCTACAACAAACATTACTCTACCCAGCAAGGATCATATTCAGATTTGACAAAGAAATTAAAATCTTTACAGGTAAGCAAAAGCTAAGACAATTCAGCGCCACCAAACCAGCTTTACAACAAACGCTAAAGGAACTTCTCTAGGTAGGAAACACACGAGAAGGAAAAGACCTAAAATAACAAACCAAAAACAATTAAGAAAATGGTAATAGGAACATACATATCTATAATTACCTTAAATGTAAATTGATTCAATGCTACAATCAAAAGACATAGACTGGTTGAATGGACACACACAAAAAAATCACCCATATATATGCTGTCTACAAGAGACCCACCTCAGACCTAGGGACACATACACACTGAAAGTGAGGGGATGGAAAATATATATTCCATGCAAATGGAAATCAAAAGAAAGCTGGAATAGAAATTCTCATATCAGACAAAATAGACTTTAAAATAAAGACTATTAAAAGAGACAAAGAAGGACACTACATAATGATCAAGGGATCAATCCACAAAGAAGATATCACAATTGTAAATATTTGTTCACCCAACATAGGAGCACCTCAATACATAAGGCAAATACGAACAGCCATAAAAGGGGAATTCGACAGTAACACAATCATAGTAGGGGACTTTAACAGCCCACATTCAGCAATGGACAGATCATGCAAAATGAAAATTAATAAGGAAACACAAGCTTTAAATGATACTTTACGCAAGATGGACTTAATTGATATTTAGAGGAAATTCCATCTAAAAACAACAGAATACACATTCTTCTCAAGTGCTGATGCAATATTCTCCAGGATAGATAATATCATTGGTCACAAATCAAGCCTTGGTAAATTTAAGAAAATTGAAATTGTATCAAGTACTTTTTCTGACCACAACACTATGAGAATAGATAACAATTAGAAGAAAACATATTTTAAAAATACAAATACATAGAGGCTGAACAATACACAAATTAATAACCAAGAGATCACTGAAGAAATCAATGAAGAACTCAAAAAATACCTAGAAATAAATGAAAATGAAAACAATGAGCTGAAAACTATGGGATGCAGCAAAAACAGTACTAAGAGGGTAGTTTATAGCAATGCAATCCTACCTTCTGAAACAAGAAAATCTCAAATAAACAACCTAACCTTACACTTAAAGCAATTAGAGAAAGAAGAACAAAAAAACACCAAAGGTAGCAGAAGGAAAGAAATCATAAAGATCAGATAAGAAATAAATGAAAAAGAAATGAAAGAAAGAATAGCAAAGATCACTAAAACTAAAAGCTGGTTCTTTGAGAAGATAACCAAAATTGATAAAACATTAGCCTGACTCATCAAGAAAAAAACAGAGAAGACTCAAATCAATAGAAATAGAAATGAAAAAGGAGAAGTAACAACTGATACTGCAGAAATACAAATTATCATGAGAGATTAGTGCAAGCAACTCTATACCAATAAAATGGACACCCTGAAAGAAATGGACACATTCTTAGAAATGCACAACCTTCTGAGACTGAACCAAGAAGAAGTAGAAAATATGAACAGATGAATCATAAGCAATGAAATTGAAACTCTGATTAAAAATCTTCCAAAAATAAAAGTCCAGGACCAGATGGCTTCACAGGGGAATTCTCTGAAACATTTAGACAAGAGCTAACACATTTCCTTCTCAAACTCTTCCATAATATAGCAGAGGAAGGAACACTGCCAAACTCTTTCTACCAGGCCAGCATCACCCTGATACCAAAAACAGACAAAGATGTCACAAAGAATGAAAACTACAGGCCAATATCACTGATGAACATAGATGCAAAAATCCTCAACAAAATACTAACAAGGAGAATCCAACAGCACATTAAAAGGATCATACACCATGATCAAGTGTAGTTTAACCCAGGAATGCAAGGATTATTCAATATATGCAAATCAATCAACGTGATACACCATATTAACAAATTGAAGGGGAAAATTTGTATGATCTTCTCAAGAGATGCAGAGAAAGTTTTCGACAAAATTCAACACCCATTTACGATAAAAAACCTCCAGAAAGGTGACATAGAGGGAAATTTCCTCAACATAATAAAGGCCATATATGACAAATCCACCGCCAACATCATCCTCAATGGTGAAAAACTGCAAGAATTTCCACTAAGTACAGGAAGAAGACAAGGTTGCCCACCCTCACCACTATTATTCAACATAGTTTTGGAAGTTTTAGCCACAGCAATCAGAGAAAAAAAAGAAATAAAAGGAATTCAAATCCGAAAAGAAGAAGTAAAGCTGTCACTGTTTGCATATGACATGATACTATACATAGAAAATCCTAAAGTGCTAACAATAAACTACTAGAGCTAATCAATGAATTTGGTAAATTTGCAGCTTACAAAATTAATGCACAGAAATCTCTTGCATACCTATACACTAATGATGAAAAATCTGAAAAAGAAATTAAGGAAACACTCCAATTTACCATTGCAGCAAAAATAATAAAATACCTGGGAAGAAACCTACCTAAGGAGACAAAAGACCTGTATGCAGAAAATTATAAGACACTGATGAAAGAAATTAAAGATGATACAAATAGATGGAGAGATATACCATGTTCTTGGATTGGAAGAATCAACATTGTGAAAATGACTATACTACCCAAAGGAGTCTACAGATTCAATGCAATCCCTATCAAACTACCACTGGCATTTTTCACAGAAGTAGAACAAAAAATTTCACAATTTGTATGGAAACACAAAAGACCCCGAATAGCCAAAGCAATCTTGAGAAAGAAAAATGGAACTGGAGGAATCAGGCTCCTTGACTTCAGACTATACTATAAAGCTACAGTAATCAAGACAGTATGGTACTGGCACAAAAAGAGAAATATAGATCAGTGGAACAGGATAGAAAGCCCAGAGATAAACCCACGCACATATGGTCACCTTATCTCTGATAAAGGAGGCAAGAATATACAGTGGAGAAAAGACAGCCTCTTCAAAATTTGTTGCTGGGAAAACTGGACCACTCCATGTAAAAGAATGAAATGAGAATACTCCCCAACCCCATACACAAAATTAAACTACAAATGGATTAATGATGTAATTGTAAGGACAGACACTATCAAACTCTTAGAGGAAAACATAGGCAGAACACTCTATGACAGAAATCACAGCAAGATCCTTTTTGACCCACCTCCTAGAGAAATGGAAATAAAAACAAAAATAAACAAATGGGACCTAATGAAACTTAAAAGCTCTTGCACTGCAAAGGAAACCATAAACAAGACCAAAAGACAACCCTCAGAATGGGAGAAAATATTTGCAAAATAGCAGCTGGCAAAGGATTAATCTCCAAAATTTACAAGCAGTTCATGCAGCTCAATATCAAAAAAAACCCAAACAACTGAATCCAAAATGGGCAGAAGACCTAAATAGACATTTCTCCATAGAAGATATACTGATTGCCAACAAACACATGAAAGAATGCTCGACATCATTAATCTTTAGAGAAATGCAAATCAAAACTACAGTGAGATATCATCTCATACCAGTCAAAACAGCCATCCTCAGAAACTCTACGGACAATAAGTGTTGGAGAGGGTGTGGAGAAAAGGGAACCCTCTTGCACCTTTGGTGGAAATGTAACTTGATACAGCCACTATGGAGAACAGTATGGAGGTTCCTTAAAATACTACAAAGAGAGCTACCATACGACCCAGCAATCCCATTACTAGACATATAACCTGAGAAAACCATAATTAAAAAGAGTTATCTACCAAAGTATTCATTGCAGCTCTATTTACAATAGACAGGACATGGGAGCAACCTAAGTGTCCATGAACAGATAAATGGATAAAGAAGATGTGGAACATATATACAATGGAATATTACTCAGCCATAAAAAGATACGAAATTAGTTATTTGTAGTTCGGTGATTGACTTAGAGTCTTTCATACAGAGTGAAATAAGTCAGAAATAGAAAAACAAATACTGTATGCTAACACATACATATGGAATCTAAAAAAAATAATAGTAAATAAAATGGTCATGAAAACCTAGGGGCAAGATGGGAATAAAGACACAGACCTAGTAGAGAATGGACTTGAGCATATCGGGAGGGGGAATGGTAAAGTGGGACAATGTGATAGAGTGGCATGGACATATATACACTACCAAACATAAAATAGATAACTAGTTGGAAACAGCTGCATAGCACAGGGAGATCAGCTCGGTGCTTTGTGACCGCCTGGAGGGGTGGGATGGGGAGGGTGTGAGGGAGGGAGATGCATGAGGGAAGGGATGTGGGAACAGATGTGTATGTATGACTGATTCACTTTGTTATAAAGCAGAAACTAATAAAAAAAAAGAAAAAAGAAACTAACACACCATTGTAAAGCAGTTATACTCCAATAATGATGTTAAAAAAAAGAAATTAATTAAAGAATACTGTCTAGACATGAAAAACAAAAAAAACACAACAAGCAAAAAAACCCCAATATAGTTCTGGCATTAAGATAGACATATAGATGAATGGAACAGAATAGACAGTCCAGAAATTAATCCATGCAATCAATCAACTGATTATTGTCAAAGGTGCCAAGAATACACACTGGGGAAAAGATATTCTTTTCAACAAATGGTGCTGCGAAAACCACATATCCACATGTAAAAGAATGGAACTGAACACGTATTTTATACCATATACAAAAATCAACTCAAAAGGGTTTAAATAGTTAAATATGATACTTTATAAACATCAGGTATGGATAGAAAACTTTCAGAATATGTTTCATGGGAAATTCAGTAAGAGAGAATGTAGATAGTGGAGGACAGGCAACAACATTCAAAGACATAATGATTAATAACTATCCAGATTTTATGAAAATAACCAATCTTTTCCAGACAACATAAATAAAATAGAATTTATACTTATACAATTTCTTATTTTTTTAACTTTTTATTTCATATTGGAGTAGAGGTGATTAACAATGTTTTGTTAGTTTCAGGAGTAAAGCAAAGTGATGCAGTTATACATAGACATGTATGTATTCTTCTTCAAATTCTCTTCCTCTGTAGGTTGTTACATAATATTGAGCAGAGTTCCCTGTGCTATATATTAGGTCCTTGTTGGTTATACATTTTAAATATAGCAGTGTGTACATGTCAATCCTATACTCACTATCTATCCCTTCCCCCACACTTACCCCCTTTTAACCATAAATTTCTTCTCTAAGTCTGTGAATCTGTTTCTGTTTTATAAATAAATTTACTTGTATCATTTTTTTACGATTCTGCATATAAGCGATATCATATGATATTTTCTTTCTCTGACTTCTTTCACTAGGTATGACAATCTCCAGGTCCATCTATGTTGCTGCAAATGACATTATTTCATTCTTTTTAATGGCTAAGTAATATTCTATTGTATATATGTAGCACATCTTCTTTATCCATTCATCTGCTGATGGACATTTAGGTTGCTTTCATATCTTGGCTATTGTAAACAGTGCTGTAATGAACATTGGGGTGCAGGTATCCTTCTTGAACCATGTTTTTCTCCAGATATATGCCCACAAGAGGGATTACAGGATCATATGGTAGCTCTATTTTTAGTTTTCTAAGGAACCTCCATACTGTTCTCCACAGTGGCTGTAACAATTTACATTCCCACCAATAGTGTAGGAGGATTCACACCCTCTCCAGCATTTCTTGTTTGTGGATTTTTTGATGATAGCCATTCTGACTGGTGTGAGGTGATATCTCATTTTAATTTTGAATTGCATTTCTCTAATAATTAGAGATGTTGAACAACTTTTCATGTGCTTCTTGGTCATCTGTTGTCTTCTTTGGAGAAATGTCTATTTAGGTGTTCTGCCCATTTTTGATTGGGTTGTTTGTTTTTATTATATTAAGCCCCATGAGCTGTTTGTAAATTTTGGAGACTAATTCCTTGTTGGTCTCACCATTTGTTAAGTATTTTTTTTCCCATCCTGAGGGTTGTCTTTTCATTTTGTTTATGTTTCCTTTGCTCTGAAAAGGATTTCAAGTTTAACTGGGTCCCATTGGTTTATTTTTGTTTTTATTTCCATTCCTCTGGGAGACAGATCGAAAAAGATATATGCTGCAATTTATATCAAACTGTATTTTGCCTATGATTTCCTCTAAGAGTTTTATAATGTCTGGTCTTACTTTTAGGTCTTTAATTTATTTTGAGTTTATTTCTGTGTATGGGGTTCTAATTTCATTTATTTACATGTAGATGTCCAGTTTTCCCAGCACCCTTTATTGAAGAAACTGTTTTTTTCTCCATTGTATAGTCTTACCTCCATTGTCATAGATTAATTGAACATAGGTGCTTGAGTTTATTTCTGGGCTTTCTATCCTTTTCCATTGATATATAGTTCTATTTTTGTGACAGTACCATAAAGTGTTTTTTTTTTTTTTTTTTTTTTTTGTGGTACACGGGCCTCTCACTGTTGTGGCCTCTCCTGTTGTGGAGCACAGGCTCTGCGGCCAGGGCTCATGGGCTTAGCTGCTCCACGGCACATGAGATCTTCCTGGACCAGGGCACGAACCCGTGTCCCCTGCATCGGCAGGTGGACTCTCAACCACTGCACCACCAGGGAAGCCCCCACCATAAAGTTTTGATTACTGTAGCTCTTGTAGTATAGTCTGAAGTCAGGGAGCCTGATTTCTCCACCTCCATTTTTCTTTCTCAATATTTTTTTGCTTATTCAGTGTCTTTTTGGTCTCCATAAAAATGTTAAGATTTTTTGGTTCTAGTTTGGTGAAAAATACCATTAGTAATTTGATATGGATTGCATTGAATCTGTATTTGCCTTGAGTAGCATAGTCATTTTGACAATATTGATTCTTCCAATACAATAGCATTATATATTTTTCCATCTGTGTCCTCTTTGATTTCTTTCATCATCATCTTATAGTTTTCTGAGTACAGGTCTTTTGTCTCCTTAGTTAGTTTATTCCTAGGCATTATATTGTTTTAAATGCAATGATAAATGGATTTTTAAAAAAATTCTCTTTCTGATCTTTCTTTGATAGTGTACAGAAAAGAAACAGATTTATGTGTATTAATTTTGTATCCTGCAACTTTACCAAATTCATTGATGTACTCTACTAGTTTTCTGGTAGCATCTTTAGGATTTTCAATGTATAGTATCATGTCACCTGCAAACAGTGACAGTTTAACTTTGCCTGTGAAGCCATTTGGTTCTGGACTTTTGTTTGTTGGGAGATTTTAAATCACAGTTTCAATTTCAGTACTTGTGATTTGTCTTTTCATATTATCTATTTCCTCCTGTTTCAGTCTTGGGAGATTGTACCTTTCTAAGAATTTGTCCATGTCTTCCAAGTTGTCTGTTTTATTAGCATACAGTTGCTTGTAGTAGTCTCTTATGATCCTTTATATTTCTGTGGTGTCCATTGTGACTTCTCCTTTTTCATTTCTAATTTTATTGAACTGAGTCCTCACCCTTTTTTGCTTCATGAGTCTGGCTAAAAGTTTATCAATTTTGTTTATCTTCTCAAAGAACTAGCTTTTAGTTTCATTGATCTTTGCTATTGGTTTCTTTGTCTCTATTTCATTTATTTTTTTTCTGATCTTTATGATTTATTTCCTTGTACTAACTTTAGGTTTTGTTTGTTCTTCTTTCTCTAGTTGCTTTAGGTGTAAGATTAGGTTGTTTATTTGAGATTCTTTTTGTTTCCTGAAATAAGATTGTACTGCTATACACTTCTCTCTTAGAGCTGCTTTTGCTGCATCCCATAGGCTTTAGATTGCTGTGTTTTCATTTTTATTTGTCTCTAAGTTTTCTTTTTATTTCCTCTTTGATTTATTCAGTGGTCAATTGGTTGTTTAGTAGCATATTGTTTAGCCTCCACGTTTTTGTGTGTTTTTTTTACAGTTTTTTTTTCTTGTAGTTTATTGCTAATCTCATTCTTGTGCTCTATTCCCACCACAGTCATTACTGAGACAAAATAACTAGCAATATTTTAACTAATTAATAACCTAGATGAGCAGACAGAACTCTTGCAGGGAATGTGGTTTTAAGTATAAAACATTATTATTTTCTTTCATTAGTTTTCTTTATATAAATACCTTAAAATCTCAATTGGCTTTGCAGGGCTACTAAATATTCCATCATCAAACAAAATGACAAGGACACAGTCTAAGAGGGTGTTAGATCACATACTCACAGGAGCGGACCCTACTCTTACTCTATCTTTTTGTCTTACTACCTGTTAATCTTGTTTAAATTAAAATGCCTCCATAAGGAGACAGAAACACTCATAGTCTGCACTGGAAAATTGCTTTTGTTGACATCACAGGAGGAATGATCCAAGAATGTTAGTCTGGTAATGATGATGATCATACAATAATAGCTGCTTGTACTTATTACTAAAACAAGATCCCAGATATATGTTGGATGCTGTATGAAGAGAAAGTTTGAAGTGGTTCTATTTTCAAACATAATTCTGGTTATATGAGCGTCAGAATTTAACTCAGGCTTACCTATGAGGGGAAGACTGTGCAATTCGATAGCTTCACAAAGAGTTGATATGAATTGTAAGGGAGATTCTTACAACTTGAGCTAATTCCTCCTCACCAAATGATAGGTAAAATCCTTACTGAAGGCTAGCTTAAGACTGAAAGAGGTCGCACAAAGTTTCATCATTGAGAGTGTGATGAAAAATCAGTTGTTCTCAAAAGTTTAGCTTATTGTAGTATATGCCAGGAGTTGTTTATTCCTATTTTATTTTATTTTATTGCACAATTGGAAAAGACAGCTTTGGTATTTCTATGTCTTTCACCATTAAAGGCAGAAGTGTCCCATGAGTAAGGCAATGAGGATGGAAAACTTTGGCACAGTATTTAGGGTGATGGTGAACATAGCACTGTACCTGATTCCCCTTATCTCAGCATAATTAGAATTCAATTTTAAATATTGTCAGATACCAAATTGTGTCATTAATGATATCCTAAAGCTCTGATTTTAGGTGTAATTCTTTTGGGCCAGCCTAAAATCAGTAAGCTTTTCCAGGCTCACACTCTCCTAATAAAATCCCCACTTACTGGGTTATCTTATTGCTCTTCCTTAAATATTGAAATAATATGGGCTCTTCTTCCTATCTCCACTGTGGAGGGAATGACACCTGACACAGATTATCCCAGGATTCTTACACAAGGTAAATTTCTTCTCATCACCTTTTTTACAGCTTTGTTTAGACATATTTCACATACTGCACAATGTACCCTTTAAAGTGTTCAATTCAATGGTATTTAGTATTTTCAAAGATTGTGCAACATATCATCAAAATCTAATGATGTTGAGCATATTCCCAGGTGACTATTGTCCATTTCTACATATTCTGTGAAAAAGGATCTATTCATATCCTTTGCCTTATTTTAATTGGGTTATTTAGTATTTTATTAGTGAGTTGTAAGAGTTGTTTATATATTCTACATTAAAGTCCTTTATCAGTTAAATGATTTGCAAATATTTTCTCCCATTCTCTGAGCTGTTTTCTATATTTCTTGAGGTTACTCTTTAAGGCACAAAGGCTTTAATTTTGATAAAACTTCTTAACTTTTTTTTTTCTTTTGTTGTTTGTGCTTCTGGTGTTGTATCTAAGAAAACTGGCTAATGCACAATAATGGATATTTCAGTTATGTTTTCTTTCTAAGAGTTTTTTAATTTAGCCTCTTAAAGTTTAAGTCTTTTCTTCATTTTAAGTTTCTTTGTCTATATTGTGTGGGAAAGGTAGTCCAACTTCATTATTTTGAAGGTATATTATTAAGTTTTCCCAGCACCATTTGCTCAAAACACTATTCTTTTTCCCATTGAATATTATTGACAGCCTTGTTGAAAATGAATTGACTATAAATGTGAGGGTTTATATGTGGAATCTCAACTCTATTCCTTCTTTTTTTGCCTTGTTCTATTCAAGCCCTCAGCAGATTGTATGATCCCACCCACTTTTGGTGGGCAGTCTACTTTACTGAGTCCATTGATTCAAATGTTAATCTCATCCAGGAACACTGTCACAGACTCACCCAGAAATAGTGTTTAATCTCAGCAACCCATGGCCAGTCCAGCTGACCCATAAATTAACCATCACAAGTCCATCCCACGTAATCTTAAAAACTATGCACATGTCTTTAACAATACTTAATCTCCAATCTCTAAATAAAGACAATAACAAGTTTATAATTACACCCAGCGTGATACAGCTATCCTGTGTACAACTAAAACCAAACTAACTCTTTCCCCAGGAGAGAAAGGTAAATGTTTTAGTGGTATTTACTCTTCTCTTTGATATAAAATACCTTAAATACTATGATGTAAAATTAACAATACTTAAATACTATGATATAAAATTAATACATCTTGTGTTACATGTTTGGGGAATAAAAGAGGAAAGAAAACAAAGACATGCTATACACACATACATGTATTTATAGTAATATATGACAATTGTTTTTCTTATTTATGCAACTGGTCTTTTGGTCATAGCTGGTATTTATAATTACCTTCTGCCACTATCCATTCTGTATTCCCTTTTGTTTCAGCAAGTATATCAGCCTTCTTAGTTCTTTACCTGATAAAGTGACCCAAAGTTTAATTCCTGAATGGTCTGGGAAATTACTAGTCCTGACTCTATTGGGTTGTTGTAGTTTCCCATTGACCTTAATTATAGGACCTGGTAATTCTAAGTGATGCCCTAAATGATCTCTTGTATTTCAGAAGTTATCTTGCTTACTTCTATTGTGGAGTACTAGTACAATTTCTCCTTGATAGTCAGGATCAGTTACCTAGCTTACACAGCAATGCCCTTTTTTCCATGTTGATTCAGAGGTATGAGAAGTCGAAAGTAGCTAGGTGTCAGACTGAGCTTCCAGTTCCGTGTAATCATTGTTGTATCTCCTGGTAGAAGCATTCCTCCCTTTGGCTTCTGGGTCATGAGAGTGTAAGGTCACAGGAACAAGGATCAGAAATGTTGCTGGTGCATTGCTAGGGGTAATAGTGAGTGATGCCATTTCCATTTCCACACTTTGATTCCTGAACCTGTGAATCCTGGCAACTAGAAAAACAGCATAATATACTACATGCTGATTAAGAGCATATATAAACTTCTCGTCCCAGCCCTACAATGTATTGTCACCTAACTGTAATTTTAACTGAATCTTCCAAAGGTCCTTCCACCTTTCTATCAAGCCAGATGCTTCAGAATTATAGGGAACATGGTAAAATGAATGAATTCCACAAGCATGTACCCATTGTTGTACTTATTTTGCTGTTAAACGAGTTCCTTGATCAGAGGTAATGCTGTATGGAAAACCATGATGGTGGATAAGGTAAGTCCAAGAATGGTGGTTTTGGCAGAATCATTGTGTACAAGGAAGGCAAATCCATATCCAGAGCATCTATTCTAGTAAAAATAAAATATTGCCCCTTCTGCAATGGAAGTAGTCCAATGTAATCAACCTTCCACCAGATAGCTGAATGATCACCGTGGGAAATGGTGCCTTATCAGGGATTAAGTGATAGTCTCTGCTATGGGCAGATTGGGCACTCAATGGTGGGTGTAGCCAGATTGGTCTTGGTGAGTGGAAGTCAATATTGCTGAACACATACATAACCTCCATTCCTGCCACCATGGTTACTTTGTTTATAGACTAATTGGTGATGACAAGGGTTGCTGAGGGAAAAAAGCTGACTTGTATACACAGAGTGGGTCATCCTATCCACTCAATTATTAAAATATTTTTTGTTGAATAAGGTAAGTATTAACATGGGACACATATATTTACATTTTTGGTCCATTCAGAGAGGTCAGTCTACATACCTCTTCCCCAAATTTCTTTATCACCAACTTTGCAATCATGTTTCTTCCAAGTCCCAGAATATTCAGCCAAACCATTGGTATAGCCTATGAATTGGTCTATAATCACACATTTGGCCATTTCTCCTTTGAATCAAAGTGAAGAGCCAGGTGAACTGCTCAAAGCTCTGCCCACTGGTAGGATTTCTTTTTGCCATTGTCCTTTAGGAATTCCACAGATAGGGGTTGTAGTGCTACAGCTGTCCAGTTTTGGTGGTGCCTGAGTATTGTGCAAACCATATGTGAGCTAGGTTTCAGTCTTCTTTTCCTCTGTTAACAGATTATAGGGAACTCCCCATAAGACCATTGGCACAGGGTGGGAGAAAGAAGGCAGTGTGGCAGAAGTGGGGACCATGGGCATTTGGGCCACTTCTTCATGTAACTTACTTGTGCCTTCAGGATCTGCTGGAATCCAGTCACATATATGGAAAATTTATTAAAATTCTCTATTTTTCAGTTTTCTCATTTGTAGAGTGAAAATTCTAATAAAGGTAACTCATAAAGATATTGTGAGAAGTAAATGAGTTAATACATGTAAATCTTAAAATAGTGCCCCACACATAACGGTGATTCATCAATGCTAATTAATGGTATTGTTATTATCCTATTTCCTACATGAAATCACAATTGTTAGTTTACCAATTTTAAAATCATTTGGTATGTTTGGTTTACTTTTGTTACTTAACTTCAACCTCCAAAGCCTTGAAAACTCTGCCAATTTTATTGTCTTGACATATTTCTCCGTCTTAGCCATCTTCAAAGTCAAGTGTTTCTCAAATTGTGGATGATAGATAGATCATCACATCAGGATCATTTGGGATGCTTATTAAGACTATAGATTCCTAGGGACTTCCCTGGTGGTCCAGTAGTAAAGAATCCGCCTTCCAATGCAGGGGACATGGGTTTGATCCCTGGTCAGTTAAATAAGACCCCACATGCCACAGGACAACTAAGCACATGCACCACAGGTACTGAGCTCACGTGCATCGAGAGAGACCATGTGTCACAACTACAGAGACCATGCACCCTGGAGTCCATGTGCCACAACTCGAGAGAGAAAATCCATATGCCACAACTACAGAGAAGTCTGTTCACCACAGCTACAGAGAAGCCAGCAAGCCACAATGAGGAGCCCACACTACAATGAAAGATCCCTTGAGCCTCAATGAAGATCCCACAAGTCACAACTAAGATCTGACACAGCCAAAAAAGTAAAGAAAAGAAAGAAAGAAATAAACAGAATACAGATTCCTAAACCTCACCAAGAAGGTGAAAGATCTATATGATGGGAACTACAAAACATTAATAAAGGAAATTGAAATGATTCAAAGAAATGGAAAGATATCCTATGCTCTTGGATTGGAAGGATTAATATTGTTAAAATTACCATACTACCCAAAACAATGTATAGATTTAATGCGATCCCTATAAAATTACCCATGACATTTTTCACAGAACTAGAACAAATAATCCCAACATTTATATGGAACCATAAGAGACCCAGAATTGCCAAAACAATCCTTAGGAAAAAGAACAAAGTAAGAGGCATAACTCTCCCATACATCAAGTAATACTACAAAGTTACAGTCATAAAAACAGCATGGTATTGGCACAAAAAAGGACATATGGATCAAATGAACAAAATAGAGAACCCAGAAATATACTCACACACCTATGGACAATTAATCTTCAACAAAGGAGGCAAGAATATACAATGGGGAAAAGAGAGTCTCTTCAGCAAGTGGTGTTGGAAAAGTTGGACAGCCACATGTAAATCAGTGAAGTCGGAACACACCTCCACAACAAACAAAAAAAATAAACTCAAAATGGTTTAAAGACTTAAATATAAGATATGACACCATAAATCTCCTAGAAGAGAAAATAGGCAAAACATTATCTGACATAAATCACACCAGTTTTCTTAAGTCAGTCTCCCAAGGCAATAGAAATAAAAGCAAAAATAAATGAATAGGACCCAATCAAACTTACAAGCTTCTGTACAGCAAAGGAAATCATAAACAAAACGAAAAGACCACCTACAGACTGGGAGAAAATCTTTGCAAATGATGAGACTGACAAGGCATTAATTTCCAAAATATACAAACATCTCATACAACTCAATAGCAAATAAACAAACAAAAAAAAACACAACGCAATTGAAAAATGGGTGAAGACCTAAATAGGCATTTCTCCAAAGAAGAAATACAATGACTAATAGGCACATAAAGAGATGCTCATCATCGTTAATTATTAGAGACATGCAAATCAAAACTACAGTGAGATACCACCTCATACTGGTTAGAATGGCCATCATTAAAATGTCTACAAGGGCTTCCCTGGTGGCGCAGTGGTTGAGAGTCCGCCTGCCGATGCAGGGGACACGGGTTCGTGCCCCGGTCTGGGAGGATCCCACATGCCGCGGAGCGGCTAGGCCCGTGATCCATGGCCGCTGAGCCTGCGCGTCCGGAGCCTGCGCTCCGCAACGGGAGAGGCCACAACAGTGAGAGGCCCGCGTACCGCAAAAAAAAAAAAAAAAAAAAAAAAAAAATGTCTACAAATACTAAATGTTGGAGAGGATGTAGGTAAAAGGAAACCCTTTTACACTGTTGGTGGGAATGTAAATTGTAGCCTTTATGGAAAACAATATGGAGGTTCCTCAAAAAACTAAAAATAAAGTTGCCATATGATTCAGCAATCCCACTCCTGGGCATATACCCAGGTAAAACTCTAATTCAAAAAGATACATACACTCCTATGTTCATAGCAGCACTACTCACAATAGCCAAGACAACCTAAATGTCCATTGACAGAGGAATGGATAAAGAAGATGGGTACATATATACAATGGAATATTACTCAGCCTTAAAATGGAATGAAATAATACCACTTACAGCAACATGGATGGACCTAGAGATTATCATACTAAGCAAAGTAAGTCAGAAAGAGAAAGACAAATACTATAAAATATCACTTATATGTGTAATCTAAAATACGACACAAATGAACATATCTATGAAACACAAACAGACATAGGGAACCGACTTGTGGTTGCCAAGGGGGAGGGGGATTGGGGAGGGAAAGATTGAGAGTTTCGGATTAGCAGATGCAAACTAGTATATACAGGGTGGATATACAACAAGATCTTACTATATAGCACAAGGAATTATATTCTATATCCTGTGATAAACCGTAATGGAAAATAATATGAATAAGAATATATATGTATAACTGAGTCACTTTGCTGTACAGCAGAAATTAACACAACATTGTAAATCAACTATACTTCAATAAAATTCTTAAAAAGTCAAAGAAAATAGGTAAAACTAAATGTAATAATATGTTTTATTTAGACTTATATATCAAAAATATTATTTCTATATATAATTTATATAAAACTGATTTCTGGGGTATTTTCACATTTTTTTGTATTAAGTCTTTGAAATCTTATAGTACATTTCAATTCAATATGTAATCAGTATAATTTTTTTTTTTAATTCCTCAGCTTGACTCCAAAGGTATTGAATCAGTCTCTTGTGGATAGGGTACAGAAAATTGATTTTTAAAACTGATTCCAAACATGTTTCTAATGTGTACTCAATTTTGAAAACCACTGTTCCAAGTACTTGTGAATAGAAAGTTAGTAATTAAAGGGTAAGATTCTCAAGATACTAGCACAATAGTTTCCATGCCATTCTCTTGTAATTAGAAAAAATACTTTCATAGGCAACTTCTTTGCCCTTCTAATCAAAATTCTTGACCAAATTTGTTCAAAAATTATCTGTAATAGGAAATGAGCAGTGGTGAAAATAAGGGAGAAAAAGATAAGAAGTTTATGGAATATTATGATGAGATATTTCTCTGTTTTTGATGATTGACTATGTAGACTGGGTGGTTCCTAGTACAGACTAATAATGTTAACTGACAATACTTGAAACATTATCAGTGGCTTCTAGGGAGCAGGAAGGGAGTAGACAAGTAGGTTAAAAAACTCACTTGTTGACTCAAGAGTCCAGATGTGCATAATAAGCACAAAAAATAAACAGAGTTTTCATGATGCATAACATTGCCATTCAATGTTCAGTGTTGTCAGTCAATTATCATATTACATTTATGCTTAAAAATACCATATTTTATATTAAAGATGTCAGATTCATATTTTAAAATATTATAATTCATTTATATATGTTTTATCTGTTAGAGCTGCAGAGAAAGAGAGAACATGAGAGCACAACAGTGACAGCGTTACTTAAAATATGTATATCTTGATTTCTTGTATCTCCTAGGACAAGTTGTTTGGAGAATATTAAGTTTATATAAACTACATATCAAATTTCTAATATTCATTTTTACCTATATAACATAAGGATTATAGTGAAACATTTTTTTTTTAATTTTATTTCTGGAATTGGAGAATGAGAATATAGCCTTGATTTACGAACATGTTCATGTTCTTTTCCCACCCACCTAATGTGGCCTTTCTTTACAATTTATTCCGTATATAATGGTGGTCCAAACACAGTTCTGGCCTCAATCATGTATCACTTGCACTACTGCAGTAAGTTCCTAATTGGTCTCCTTGCCACTGGCCTCTCATTTCTCCAGTATATCTGTATGTCAGTATCCCACTTGAAAACCTCCAATGTTTTCCTGTTGCTTCATAAATCAAATCCAAACACCATAGCAGAGTATTCAAGGGCCTAGATCCATCCTACAAACCAAACTTCTCTGAATATGCCATACAATTTTAGGCCTCCTTTCTCTATTTTAATAGTTTTAACCTGGAATGACTTTTGTATATTTTTAAACTAAAATTTATTAATATTTCAAATTTTAGTTAAAATGAGAGCACAATGAAGCACTTTCCACTTGGTATAATCAAAATTATTCATCCTTTCTTTTGTGCTATCATAGTATTTATTTCATTAGGTTTTATTATATTTAATGCTGTCTGTCCCTGTAAATTATAAATTACATGATGCTATTTACCTAATTATTGATGTACCTTGGCAGTATCTAATATGTGTTTATTGAGAAAATGATTCTATTTAGTCTAGAGAAAAAGGGACATTTGTAGAAGAACCCTGAGATCTCAATGCAAAAATGATGTCTCCATGAGACTTTACACTGATGTATTTCTGAGGAAACAGTCATGTTTTTGTTTTTTTTTTAATACTCAGCTTCAAATATAGTTAGGCAAACTGAAAACAAAATTTGCCCTGGGTAGATAAATACCATTTTTCTCTAAAATAACTCTATTCTTTCAAAGTTAAAATAAAAGCTAAGTCGATTTGAAAGAAAAATTTCCAGATAAGAGTTCAAAGTTTTTAAAGGGAAGTGAGAAAGTAGTAGTTACAGCCACACTGAAACAATTCAGCTCTCTTAGCTCACCACCGTTAAAGTGAAACATTTAAGTAAACAAGCAAAGTTAGAATCAAAAATGTAAACCAAATAATAAGATTTGTTTTGATCGTTACAATGACCATCAGTAATTAGCTTAGTTATTTTCTTTCTCTAACATTCATATTCAATGCATCTTTATTCTTAAGAGGAAAATTGACATTGTATTTGCAACCAGTGTGGAACATTGTAGACTCTTGAGATAAATTACTTGTAACTCCAGTATTATGTAAAATTTTTGATAATCCTCATGAAAACCTTTAATTTAAAACATTAAGAAAACAGAATTTTAGAAGCCAAAAAGTCTAAAAGCCAAAATTTTAGAAACCTTTGGGAAATATCTTTGTCTTTATCATAGAATCTAAAATATGCATATAAGATTGAGATTAAATGTCCTTTTTGCTTTGAGAACTCAAAAATTATTTGTAGTGATTGTTTCTTGTCAGTTTTAAAATATATTTTTTTCTGTATTGTTCTGAAGATGAAAAGACTTTTACAGAAACTACAATGGACAATTCTGCTGCACTCGAGGAATCCATAATCTTCAGAATATTTACTGTTTTATGCATACCATATAGATATAGATATGGGTATGGGTATAGATATGGTTATAGACATAGATATGTCTGTCCATTTTGGGAAACCAAGTCTTCACCAATATGTTGCCATTTTGTCTTCCATAACACTAATACAAAAATTTAAGTATTTAAAGCTCCTGCTAATATTAGTAACTATTCACAATTTAAACAATTTTGTTAATGTATTCAGAAATGACATGGCCAATCTGAAATATTGCTATTTAGTGAAATTACTAAAATGTTAAGATCAGCTTTATTGCCATTAGGAAATACTACTTTAATAAAAGTAAGCATAAGTGAAGCAATTATTTGACCTAAAGTAGAAATTATTTTCAATATTTATCACCACTATTTTTAAGATTTTATAGTTTTCAATTTATTAACCTAAGTTGAAGTTGGTATGCTGAATTTTGGTACCTCAAAAGTTTCATATACTGGTTAATTTTCACATGTCCATCTTTGTCTTTTGCTCTTGTAATACAGTTGATTGTACTACTAATTGAAATCTGAATGAAAGCATTTAAAAACACTGGTTACAGTACTAATGCATTTTAGAGCACTAGTATGCAAATTTACTGATTTTTTTTTTTTTTTCCGTACGCGGGCCTCTCACTGTTGTGGCCTCTCCCGTTGCGGAGCACAGGCTCTGGACGTGCAGACCCAGCGGCCATGTCTCACAGGCCCAGCCACTCCACGGCATGTGGGATCTTCCCAGACCGAGGCACGAACCAGTGTCCCCTGCATCGGCAGGCAGACTCTCAACCACTGCGCCACCAGGGAAGCCCAAATTTACTGATTTTTAAGTTAACTTTCCCACTACATAGCCAGATATTTCTGTTCGCAATTCATTTTATTGTTCTATGTGAAAGGAAGTGGCATATAAAGCTGCAAAAGCCATTTACTGATCCATAGAATAGATACAGCTTCTTTGTATGAAGAAAAAAAATTCCATATTCTGCTTCCATTAGTGACTTACTGTGAAGCTGATTTAGATAGAGCACTAAATTAGAAACTGGGGTAGGATGTTCTTTCAGCTTAAACATAGGAAGCTCCCTTAATAACATCTTCCAGATTACCTTCTCTCCCTAAACATCACCTGACTACCATTAGAAGACCTGTATCTGAAAATAGAAAAAAGATAAGTTTAGCAAGTTTGACGATGACAATGACTAGATTGAATCACCAGCAGTTTTCAGATTGGAATGGCTGAAGGACTAAGTAGAAGATGAATACATGGAATACATTTGATTAATATGGTAAATCTAATCTTCATTGTGTGGGAAGTAAAAGCAGAGGGAAGTTCATATATGGGAAAAACAAAGAGGTGTCAATGGACTGGAGGTCGTTACAAGGTCAGAGAAGATATATAATGCCAATAGTAAAGCTAACAAGCTGTAAAGGAAAGAGTTTACATATTGAAGTTTCAGGTTTTAGTCCTAGATGTGGCCATGGGGGTGGGTAGCTGAGGTTGGGTGGAAACTCATATGAAAATCAAACTCAGCCAGAACAATGAGGTGGTTTGAGACAGAGATGCCAGTCTGGTAAATAACATAATTTAAAAATAAAATCACTGGCACATTACTGGAAGAGTTGAAAGCACAGAAGCATTAAGCATACAGTAAAAAATTAACTTGTTTTTCTAGTTAAGATAAATGTATCATAATTGGCATATCTTCCTTTGATGCACAAATACATTAGATAGAATCCTCCTCATCCTTTCATAGCATTAGCTGTATCACCATCAATGCTGACAACTATGAAAAAAGGTAATTATTTGAATAGTCTATTGATGTTGAAATTAATTTTTTAAAAATGGTTAACAAGGCAATAGCTTATAATGTAAATCCCTTAAGTAAGTTGTGTAAAACATTTTAGGTAGTTTACCCGACTTGTAAGTTTAAATGTATTTCCTAGCCTTGGAAACTTAACCTTTTAAATTCAAAGATGTAAGATTAGTTTGACTTAAAATTGTAAGATTTATGTTAAAGACGTTGTATGTTCCAATCAAATTTTGAATGACAGTAATTTTTTAGGATATATGGAAATATCACATGCTTAAATATTCTTAGTATACTTACCAACCCAGATAACTAGATAATTTAATAATGCTTTCTGATTTATCATTTTCTCATTTGTTCACCATGAATTATTTTGTGTTATGATAACAATTCTCAGAAAAAGTTAGGAAATAGGAAGTGCTGTTATGAAAATAACACTCGTTTGAACGTCTGGGAATTTTATTCTAGTCCCAGGTCCTATTTTATCTAACCATACAATAATTAACATTACTTCCCTAAAAATTAATTTTATTATTTGCAAAATGAGGTAATTTGACACATGAATAACCTCTGACATTCTATGGCTCAAAATTTCTCTTGAGAACATCTCTCATTCATTCCACTTTTGCCCTTTGTCTTATTTGGATATTCTTCTTCCCCGATGCCATAGTCAATGCAACCACAAACATGGCTGCCAAATATTTTCCACCATGGTATCCTATGTTCAAGAGTTTTGTTGTCCCTTTTTTTCTTCCAAGATCAGAGGATAGAGAATGTGGAGAATGGTATTTCTTTAGGCCTGAGTTCCTTTACTAAAAATTTTCAAGTCAGTGCATATACATAACTGCCTTCATATAATGTCAACCCTTTAAGGACATGATTTTTACTCATACCTCAATTATTTGACTAATATAAATTTTTAACGAACTTTTATATAGGCAAATGTTTGTAACTGCTTTCCATTCCATTCCCATGCAGGTCACTGAAGACTCAACCAACAACCTGATTTTATTCTGTGGTTTAATGCATTTAAAACCAAACTGAAATATAAGAAGACTTTATTCTCACAAGAACAGAAATTGGCAAAATACTCTGCATGATAAGGTATCTTAGCAATGAACCATATGTTCCTCTTAAGAGGTAGAAAAGAAGAAGCCCTACCATAGATGCTTTTATCAATAATGATAGATTCAACCACAAAAATCCTACTAGTTTGAGAGACTTATAGTGTCTATGAGTTGAAGCAAGATATAAGCTACCTCTCAATAATTTGAGTTGAAGGTAAATTTTAGATTTGGGCCATTTTTTCCTTCAACAAATGCTTCAACTTCCGAGTGAGTCCAACCACAATAGGAAAGACTTGAAACTTTGCATCTGATATTTCACAAAAGTTAGGTTTGGGGGAAAAAATGAATAAAGAATTTTTTTTGTTTGTTTTATTTAACAGATTTGGGAAGTAAACAATAGAGGTGTGCAAAAGGAAAGTAGAAAGTTTGGAATTATTGGATAATTCACAAAAACATTTTTTAAGACAGCTGAATGAGAGATCATCATAGTCAATGATGTTATTAAACTTTAGAAATAAAGGTTAGAATCTTTTAAGTGATGTTTGTCTAAAAATATTTCTCTATTTATAGCTATTTTTGCCCATTCTTATAACAAGGAAAAAACTGTCTAAATCCAACTTTATGTTTAAATAAATATGGGCTGCATGAGAGCTAGTATAGTATCTTGTTATTCGATGTATCCTTGCATATAGACATTTAAAATGTTTCTTAAGTAAATGAAGGAAGGAACAAAGGAACAAAGAAATGAGTGCTAATTTTCTGGAGGACTTACTTGGAATATGCAAAGATTTGAAATAACAAGGCCATTAATGGACATTAATGAAAAAACTGTTGAAATTCAAATAAAGTCTGTAGTTTGCTAATAGTCTGGTACCAATATTAATTTCTTAGTTTTGACAAACGTACCATGGTTATGTAAGATGTTACATTTGGGGTAAATGAGTGAAAGGTATACAGGAACTCTATCTTTGCATCCTTTCTGTATATCTAAATTTGTTAAAACATTAAAAAAAAAGCTTGCCTTCAAAAGTTTATAAATGGTCACTGGAGACATATAAGGTAGTAAATAATAGGTGTTTTAATATTCAGGCAGTCCTCAGTTTATATGGTACTGTGGAACTCTAAAAATGACTGTGCAAGCTGAAGCCATGAAAAGCAACTTTAATAATTAATCAGAAAATTCACAATTGTTCTGTGACCTGTCCCATGTTTTGTAAAAACAAACAAACAAAAAACCCCTCTATCAATTATAAATGTATAGGAAAATAAAAATAGTAAACTTAATATTTATTTCACTGCCATTTAAACCATTAGAAACATTGAAAATCGAAGTGTTTTAAAATTTTGTAAGAAAACTTATCAAGAGTGGTTTCAACCAGAGAGCATCTTTTCTATGTTTGGTGAATTGTCTACTGTTTTGTAAGTTTGGATCAGCTTCCAACATTTTATCCTTGTGCTTTCAATGTTTGAAATATCTCTGAGAGTTCCTTTAATGTGAAGTTTTGGCTGATATAATTCCTCTGGGTCATCTTTATCCTTTTGGTTTCCTCATTTATATCAATAAGTTCTCCTTCACCAAGTTCTTCCATCTGAATATATGAAGCTTCTTGGGCAGCTACTTCTTCTATAATTGCATTTATGTTTGATTCTAACTTCACTTCAGTATTACTACTTCTTGTTTCTTTGCTGCACTTGCATCTTCATTGGCCAATTTCCTCTTTTTTTCTCAAATAGCCAAAGGTAAAGATGAATTTTATTTTTTTAATTTTTATTTTATATTGGCCAATTTCCCCTTTTGATCGTCTATTTATGTAGACTGTCACAAGGGTTTATCATTGGGAGACAGAAGCCAACACACCTACATGATTTGCTGCTATGTGTCAACTAAAAACATAGACAGTGAGCCAATCACCAACAGGCTTTGAAAGAAGTGATATGATTGGTCACTGATTATGATGTGACTGTTATTTATGTAGTTATTTGTGGACTGAAAAGCTAGTTTTAAAGTTTGTACTTTTATGCAATTACTCACAGTTAACATACCATGGTAAAACACAAAAACTTGAACAATAATTTTCATAGCAGTATTATTCATAATAAACAAAAGTGGAAACAACCAGAATGCCCATCAGCTGATGAATAGATAGACAAAATAAGGTATCTTTACACAATGTAACATTATTTGGCAATAAAAGTAATGTACTCTGACACATGATGCTACATGGATGAATACTAGAAAATATCTTAAGGGAATTGAGCCAGTCACAAAGGGACATATGTGATTCTATTTATATGAAATGTCCACAGAAAGCAAATATTTAGAGATAGAAAATAGATTAATAATTACCTATGTTTGAGAAGTTTGGAGGAAATAAGGAGTGACTGCTAACGGATAGAGAGTTTCTTTTTGGCATGATGAAATTATTCTAAAACTAGATTGTGGGGAGGGTTGTACAGCTTTATGAACATATTAAAAACTAATCATACACTTTAAATGAATAAATTTTATGGTATGTGAGTTATATCACAATAAGGCTACACATACACACACTGCCTAACAGAAATTTGTGCATATAAAAACTGTGGGAAGTAAGGAACGCCTGTATTAATAATGGTCTTGATTGTTAACTAGTAAGACACATAGTCGAGAGGTTACTTAAAGGAGGTAATCTAACCTCTCTTTAAAAACTGAAGTGTTATGCTTTGTTCTAATTATTAATGGAAGCTAATATTATATAGGAACTATATTTACATACTATGCATCTAAAAATGATGCATAGTAAGTGTTCAGTAACTAGTTGTTATCAGTCTTTATATTATCTAAAATATTTATTCATTAAAGAATTTTTTTACCAAGTGTGCTTGTAAGGAACAAAAATAGCAGAGAAAATAAATATTACTTTGTAGACAGCTAATATAAGAATTGTAATTTTACCTTGAAACTTAAAAAAAAACATTCAGCAAGCACTTTTTTGTTGTTGAAATGGCCTTTGCAAAAGGAAATTATTTGGATTGTGTAAGGAAGTTTAGGAGTGTGGTGGGAAAACAAGACTCATGAAACTAAGATGGGATAGAATAGGCATAAGGTACTGGAAGTTTTTGTAAGAGACTGTATGTCTATGTGGGTTTGGATTTCGTGGTAAAGGAGAGGAAGAGTAAACATAAAGAATGAGTCAGAAGAAATAATACAGGTTGAAAGTTTTGGTTGTGGAGCTGAAGCAAGTAGAATTTGAAATGGTTAGTTCTTCACTTGTAGTTTCAACCATAGCAACCAGAATTAAGAATTGAAAAAAATCATTGTTTCACTACCTTGCTTTTAGGAAGACATGTATGGCAATCCGTTTATATCTAAAGAGTATGATTCTTTACACCTAATACATGGCCTGTTATAAACCCTGGTATAGAAATATCAGTTCATTTTTCTTGGTATTCCTTAGCTTTACTCTTAGGAAAAAAGAACTTAGACACAGGGAAAGTTAGTATTCTTTTGAATACCATAAAAATATATTATTCAGTTAGACGTCCTTCAACATTTTTCATTTTTTTCTTAACAGAGTAACAGACTACAGTGTTAAAAGTTGGCATTCATTTCCTTTGAAGGGTCTTTGGCTTTATCTCAAGTATTCCATAGTTCAGTTTGTATAAAAATCTTTGAAATCCTTAGCTGGCTATTTAATGACTTTCTTCATCTTAATATTTAGCCACAAAGAATGATACTTACCTCATCTGCTAAAAGAAATTATAGATGAATTCCTAGGTGAACAATACTGAGCATTTTATATCAGCAATATACTTTTTTTGTACTTGGAAGACCATGGAGATTAAATTTCTTATGACAATAAATTTTTAAATGAAACTTACCCTATAATAAAACTTGCTACTGACTAAAATAAAATGACTTTATTTCTCAAATATTAAAAGTTCAATGAGAGACAGTTGAAGAGACTATTAGAAGGATGAGTGATGAAAGTAATTTACTTCAAAACAGAATTTACTTTTATCCTTGTTTCTCAAAATGAAGAGAAAACTACCTCCAATTCCACTTTAAAAACTAAAACATAAGAGAAAAAAAGTACATGTCAGGCAGGGAAGACATTTCATTTACATAGTTTGTGTCTATAAGGAGACTACATTTTATTTTATTCTTTCTGTTTCTGTTTATTGATAAATTTTTGCATTACAAATTTAACAGTATCAAATTCTTGAAGTAAGTTATTTTTTTAAAAGTCTTTGTTCTAATTATCATTGTTGCATAACAAAATACCCCAAAACTCACTGACTTAAAACAACACAATCATTTATTTTTTCTTATGAATACACAATTTGGTCAGGGCTTGGTGGGGACAACTCTTTTCTATTCTATATGGCATTAGCTAGGGCATCTCCACAGGAACTGGAGAATCCTTTTCCAAGTTGGATCACAAATATGCTAGCAAGCTGATGGTGGCTTTCAGTTCTGTTCTGTGTAGCTCTCGCAGCAGAGGAGATTTGGCTTCTTCACACTGTAGTCTCTAGGTTCCAAGGAAAAGCATCTCAAGACACAACAAGTGGAAAATGTAGATTTCTTAAGGCTTAAGCCCACAAAATGACAAACTATCACTACAGCTGTATTCTGCTGATCAAGCAACCACAGAATTCAAATTCAAGGAGAGCAGACATAGACACTCCCTTCTTTGGCAGAGTTTCAAAGAATTTTATAGTTATGTTTCAAAACCACCACAGGAAAAAAATATACAGGGAAAAATAGAACCTGCCCATGAGGTGAGCTCTTACAGTTTATTGTCCCAAAGAAAATATTTTATATCTTATCTTAAAAGCATATATCCAGAGTTTAGCTGAGCTACTCCATGGTATCACTGCCTTGGCATCCAATTTATTTGGCCAAGTAGTTTGCAGGGACCTTACACTGACAATAGCCCCCTCATGCAAGCACACACCCTAGATAGCAGCCTGCAGAGTCACGGGCAAATAAAAAGTCTTAGTGTGGGCTTCCCTGGTGGCGCAGTGGTTGAGAGTCCGCCTGCCGATGCAGGGGACACGGGTTCGTGCCCTGGTCTGGGAAGATCCCACATGCCGTGGAGCGGCTGAGTCCGTGTGCCATGGCCGCTGAGCCTGCGCATCCGGAGCCTGTGCTCTGCAACGGGAGAGGCCACAGAAGTGAGAAGCCCGCGTACTGCAAAAAAAAAAAAAAAAAAAAAAAAGTCTTAGTGTGCCTTATATGCCCTTTATATATGAATCCCATGGGGATCACCAAAATCCTTCTCTTTTGGTTTGAATTGACCAATCCAGCCCTATCCCAGGATTACCAAAGCATTCCACCCATGGACCCTAATAAAGACATATGCCCCAGGTCCTGCCTCTCTCTCTCTGCACTCTGCCTTGATGTCCCCATGTGGTTCCTTGAGGCATGACATTTACTTATTCCAGGACCTGTAAGTAATAAACTTATCTAATTCAATTTCTCCTCTGGTCTTTCATTGAACCTTAGTTCACCATTGGCACCCACTTTATAAATGTGAATTTAACAACCACGATTATAAGCTAGTCTATTTTAACCTAATTTACTATTACTTTGTAGTGAAGTATCTTATTTCCAAGTGTGAATAATCTCAAAATATGCAGATACCAATATACAATCAAATACTATAATATTATAATCTCTAATGGTTAAAGTAATAAATTGATTCAAGTCAATGTAAAATTTAAGTATGACACTTTTGTAATGAGGATCTGTTTATACAGCAGGGGTAGGTGGCACAATTTAGGAGTGCCCAAGGTATAGACTGCCTAAAATATAGTATTCTGTCCCAGACTCTGAACATCCTACTGTTAGAGTCATTTGGTTCATTTCAGTATCTCCAGAAATCTCTGAAAAAGTGTAGATGTCAACTGGAAGTGTATGACTTAGTTTTCTAACAAGCAAGTTCTCATATGGAAGATATATTTAGACATTGGACATAAGATTGGTCAAAATTTAATAGGAGGAAAGAGATACATAAAATGTTGCCATACTGCCCAAGGATAGCTGAGTACAGCAGGGAAAGCTGTATAACATATTTACGGTGACCATTTTATTTATCACCCAACTGGGATACTCTTGAGTGCCAACAAGGATACTAACTGGTTGAGATGCTGGAGCAAAAGGCTCTAACTAGGATCTGTTTAATCTCCGGCAAACAGGTATTTATGGTTTTACTAAACACAGTGCTTTAGTGCACAAGCTTTGGAAGCAGAGAGAAGTGAATTCAAGCCATGGTTTTGCTACTTAAGAGTTATGTGAACCTTAGCAAGGTATTTAGTCATTCACATCTTCATTTCTCTTATCTCTAAAATGGGATAAAATTACCTACCTGAATGATTTGTTATAAAGATTAAATAATAGAAGTTAACTTAGTACATGGTAAATATTCAATAAATGATGTTATTTATTAATGCTTTTTTTTCTGATGCTGTTGTTATTGATATTGGTGATATTGTTGCTAGTGTTATTGAGGTGTCAAGGTACACAAATATATGTTCTTATCTTCAAATAGTTAACAATATGTATTATTTGGGGATGCAAAATTAGCATGCTGAAAATTATCAAGTGCTGTAGATTTAGTAGTTATCTGATTTTTTATTCTGCTGAAGTTTATTTGAGGCTGTGTTCTCATAATGAGAAACAATAGCTTCAGTGGAAACTATTTTGGTTCTACTCTTGCTGATTTGTGAGGCTTTCATCTGGGGAGTCAGACTACATATAATTCAGAACAAGTTGAGGGAGCTGCAATAAATAACAACTTTCTCCCAGCCTGAGAGTTAAGAAATATAACAAAGGAATAAGATATATGGTGGTCAAAATCCACCTTTATTGGATACTTTCTAATTTTGAACCTCAATATCACATAGACTTTGCTACCATTTCCCAGACAATGCTCAGCTCCTATAGGCTTCCCCATATGGGCAATATGCCCCCATAAGACTTACCAAATGGAGGGGTAGAGGAGAAATGCACTCTGAAGATAAATCTCCTCCAAAAATAAGAGAAGAGGAAGGGGCCAGGCTATGCAGGCCGTGTTTTTCCTTACAAACTCACTAATCAGATAAGTCCCTTTATCTTTTTAGAGGATGAATAGGGGTAAAATTAGGCCAGAGATGACATATGTGTTTCATTCTATATGGAAGAAGGCATCAGGAGTAGGGAAAATGTGTTTCTGTCCAAGAATTAGTTTCAAATCTTTTCATGAACCTGTATTGCAGAACACACCTAGTTTTTATATGTAAATAATATAAAATATAATCACAAATTTAACAGTAATATATCACCTTTGCAATGAGTTTCTTTATGCACATTCTTATTCCTTTATGATTATTTCCAAGATATAGAATTTCTAGACACCTTTTTAATGTTTTGATATAAATTACCTGCTTGTAACAGGATACATTTTTAATGTTTTGGTTTACTCATTCCTGATGTGTGGGAACCCATCTCTCTAACACTCTCTTTCTCTTTCTTAAATTAGTTATGAAGCTAACAAGCTAAGTTTTTACTGTCTTTATTTTTCCCATGGGGTATACTTAAGCCATATTTAGTTATTTGTGCTATTCTTATCATAGTTGTAGGACAAACATCTCTCCACAATTGATCTTTAATATTAACCTGAAGAAATTGATAATTTAACAGTAGATATGATCTGCATCTGTTTCATAATTAAATTTTATGTATTCCCTAAGGAAGGTAATTTTTCTTTTAACCTGATAACTAACTACTGGTTTGTACAATACTTACTATTAACTTACTTAAACTTTTCTTCTCTGGGTAGAGAATATCTGTGAATTAAAGACTATATCATTCATTCACTAATTCATATGTGTATTTAATTAATATTTAACAAATGTTGACTATGTGTGCTAGAGCAGGAGACATATTAGTGAATAAGAAAAATACAGTTCGTGATATCACAAAGCCATATCAACAAATTTAATAATGATCTCAGGGAATTCCCTGGCAGTCCAGTCATTAGCACTCTGCGCTTCCACTGCAGGGGCCTGGGTTTGATCCCTGGTCAGAGAACTAAGATCCTGCAAGCCACAGGGCCAAATAATAATAATAATAATAATAATCTCGGCTAGGACTTTTTGCTAACTAAAATTACTCTTAACTAAAATTACTCTTAAAGTAACCTAAAATTATTTTAGAACAATAGTAAATATTTTAAAATATTGATATGAATATTTAATTTCTTAGAGTTATTTAATAGGCTGATAGCTTGATAGCTCTATATAAATTACAGACTCACTATTGGAAGCATTACCTGAAGACTGGCCAAATCTAAACCTGGGGATCTTTGACAAATAAATCGATGACTGTATATTCTGGGGACTAAAGAAAGTTATTGATCTCATGTGGTGCTATCTTTCTTTAGTGATTCTTGTGCATAGGTTATTCATTAAAATAAAAATGGGTTTTCTCATGGACTTAATCCAATTAGTTGATAGGAGTCCTTGAAGTCAAAAGGATTCTTTATTTTGTAAGTTTTTATTTATGAGACTACAGCTTTTTTTAAAAAACAATCATTTGATTCATTTTAAATTAATTCTATTTGTAATTCTGTATGTGTATGTGTGTGAGTAACCTCAGACATTTAACGTTGGACTCTATATAAAACACCTTAGATAAAATGTTACCCTAAAAGTATTGAGGTCTTCAAAGCCCATGTCCTTGGAACTCACAGTTTATCATAAAATGGTTTTAGATATAAATTATGTGCCACGAGATTCCTAATTAGAAAATATATTTTCAACTTTTTTGACCTGACAGCTCATTTTTTGTTTCTTAATTCAAGGTGATAACAGTGGTCTTCTGTTTGATGATTGTCTCCATTTTAGTACTTTTGAAATACTTTTTATGTTTGCAATTTTCTACAATGCTGAGTTATATGTTGAGAATTACGTATCACATTTTTTTTGTTTCCTTTATTTTGGGGGCTTTGATTGTTTTTTGTTTTTCTTTTTGGTTTGTTTGATATTTGGTCAAACTCTAGAATATAGCTCTCAAAGTATTAGAGGTGATGGGAATTTTTCTTAGTGATACAAAGTGTCCAGTAGACCCTTCTATTCCACCATGGTATGCACTTCCCCAGGCAGGGGTTAGATCTGAATGGCCGTGATAAAAATTGGATGTGATTAAGAGTAAATAAATATGACCTGTGCAGTTCATAAAGACTGCAATATGATTAAATAGATGCATATTTTTTTTCACATCAATCAAAATCAATTAGCCAACCATACATGTCTATACATACTACATTCATTGACTTATATTTTAAGTTCTAAACATGGTGTTTAAAATAATAAATGATCCAGAATCTTCCTTACTTGCTCCTCTCCTGCTTCCCTTCACTGGAATTAACTAGCTTCCTGTCTCCACCTCCTGGTTTCAGTCATATTCATACTTCTTTGGATATTTTTTTTTTTTTTTTTTTTTTTTTTTTTTTTTTTTTTGTGGTACGCGGGCCTCTCACTGTTGTGGCCTCTCCCGTTGCGGAGCACAGGCTCCGGACGCGCAGGCCCAGCAGCCATGGCTCACGGGCCCAGCCGCTCCGCGGCATATGGGATCCTCCCAGACTGGGGCACGAACCCGTATCCCCTGCATCGGCAGGCGGACTCTCAACCACTGCGCCACCAGGGAGGCCCTTGTTTTGTTTTTAAACTGATAATTTTGGTATCTAAATCTTGTTCCTTTACAATAATTCATTTTCATTTACTTCACTAGTTTTATCTGGTATAAGCTATCTTGGGCAATTTACCTTCTCTAGACAGTTCCTCATAAACCAATACTGGCCCTAGTCCATAGTCAGTGTTCTGGCTGGTCTGCTCATTCCTCCTTACAAGGAGAGGAAAGAGGTGACTATACACATTTTTTAAAATTAATTTATCTTCATAATGTTTCCAGACAAAATGAATGAGTTTGACCAGAATCTCCATCATGTCTAATTTGGTTACATCCATGTACTAACTTCATGTTTCATGCTTAAGCATTCAAGCACCTGACTTGAGTATTGAATGATGCCTTACTAACTTCTGAATGATTTTGTTTATTGACACAACATACAGAAAATTTACTGAATTTTTAATTCATTCAAATAATTTCAATATAGATACTCCTGAGTGTTACATTCAAATGCAGATATTCTTGGAATTTCTATGTACAGAATTACAACACCTGCAAGTAAGATTTGCCTCTATTCCTTTGCCATTCTTTCTCTCTCCCTCTTTCTCTCTCTCTCCCTCTTTCCTTTCCACTCCCTTTCTATCTATCTATCTACATTATATATATATATATATATATATTATATATATGTATATATATTCATTTGACAGTAAGTTGCCAACATCATTCCTCTTTACCTCTAAATACTTTAGTGTTTATTTCTTAACAATAAGAACATTCCCTTTATAACCATAGTGAAATTATAAAAATCAGAAAATTTTAACACTGTATAATACTACTATACAATTAAGAGACCTTTATTGTTATTTTGTTCTGGTCCTACCTAATCTAAAATCATATATTTCCTTGAGTTATGGTGTTCCTTCAGTTTTCTTTACTCTGAAAAAAGTTTCTTGGCCTTTTTTGTCTCTTTTGACATCAGCATTTTTGGAGAAAAGAGGTTAAATGTATTTTTATTGAGGTAGAGCTGATTTATAATATATTAATTTTAGGTGTACAACATAGTGATTCAAATTTTGTATATATTATGCTCCATTTAAAGTTATTATAAAATATTGTTTATATTCCCTGTACTGTGCAATATATTTTTGTAACTTATTTATTTTATACATAGCAGTTTTTCTTTGTGGTAAGTTGTTTTAGTTTTTATTCCATGATAATAATGGACTCATAAAATGAGTGAGAATGTATTTTTCCTTTAATTTCTGGAAAATTTTGTATAAAATTGATTTTATTTCTTCTTCAAAGTAGTTGTAGAAACCACTATTGACAATATAGTGCTTGGAGTTTTCCATGTGTCAAGGTTTGTAACTATGAATCCTTCTCTTTTTGGTTAGATATACAGTAAGGCTTTCCAGGTTTTGTACCTACTTTTGTATGAACTTTACTAGTTTATGTCTTTCAAGGAGTGTATGCATATAATATACTAGTTAAATATTTAAGTCTTTCACACTATTCTTCTATTATCCCTTTAATACCTGAAGTGTCTGTAGTCAAATCTCTTTTTACATGATTTTGTTAACGTATATCTTCTTTTTTCCTGATCATTCTGGCTAGAGGATAATTAATTTCATTGACCTTTTTAAAAACTTAAACTTTTACATCATTTATATTTACCTAGTTATGATTTTTGATTTGTCTGTTTCTCTATCCAGTTTTATTAGTTTTTGCTGGATGTATTTTGAAGATTTTTCATTAGGTGAATGCTCATTTAGGTTTTTAAAATTTCCTCTTGATGAATTGAGATATTAATAGCTATGGATTTTTCCTTTTTGCTTTAGAATCTATGTCGCCTGATATTAATATACCCACTCTAGTTTTCTTTACATTTGTGTCTGAATGATGTATATTATCTAATATTTTCTTCTGACGTGTTTTTATATACACGGTTTGGGATTTGTTTGTTTGTTTCTTGTAGACACTGTTTTGTTGTTGTTGTATGGCTTTTCTATCCAAAATGACAGTCTTTTCTTTCTTGGTGGAGAGGTGGTTGTCCATTTACATTTGTTGCAATAATTGATATTATCAGTCCTAGTTGAGCATCATGCTTGGTGTTTACTATTTTTCCATCTTTCCTTTTATTGTTATTATATTTCCCTTGCTTTTTGATTAAATAAGAATTTTATGATTTTATTTTAGCTACATCATTGGATATATGATATTTCTCGGTTGTTTTGGTATTTCTTGATTGCTCTCAGTAATATAACAATAATACATAGAATCAATAAAATATCAGAAAATGAAATTAAGAAAATACTTTTTACAACAACACGAAAAGACTACAATGTTTAGGAATACCTTTACCCAAGGAAACGTAAAAACAAAAACACTTGTAATTCAATAATTAAAAGACAAATAGCACAATTTAAAAGGACAAAAGATTTGAATAGGTAATCTCCAAATAATATATGATTGGCAAATAGGCACATGCAAAGATGTTCAAAATCATTACTCACTAGGGAAATGTAAATCAAAACCACAATGGGATACCACTTTTTTGTCTACTCTGATGGCTAATTACAAGAAATCAAACAATAATAAATTTAGCAAGGATGTGGAGAAATTGGAAGCCTTATTTATTTCTGTTAGGAATGTAAAATAATTGAATGAATCCTTTTAGAAAACAGTCTGGCAGCTCCTCAAAAAGTTAAACATAAGCGTTGACATATATACACTACCAAATGTAAAATAGCTAGTGGGAAGCAATTGCATAGCACATGGAGATCAGCTCGGTGCCTTGTGACCACCTAGAGGGGTCGGATAGGGAGGGTGGGAGGGAGATGCAAGAGGGAGGGGATATGGGGATATATGTATACATATAGCTGATTCACTTTGCTATACAGCAGAAACTAACACAACATTGTAAAGCAATTATACTCCAATAAAGATGTTAAAAAAAAAGTAAAACATAGAGTTATCATATTATTCAGCAATTCTTCTTCTTGACATATACCAACAAAGTTGAAAACATGCATCTCCACAATAATTTGTACATGAGTATTCATAGCATCATTATTCATGATAATCAAGCTGTTAAAATAACCTAAATATCCACCAATTGATAGATGAAGAAGCACAAATAGTAGGATATTTTCAGCCATAAAAATGGAGTGCTGATACCATGCTGCAACATGAATGAAACTTAACATTATGATAAGTGAAATAATTCAGACATAAAATACCACATAATGTATTATATTTATATGAAACCTCCAGTATATGCATATCTATAGAGATAGAAATTACATTAGTGATTGCTAGGAGTTGGGGAATGGGACAAATGAGGATTGATGGCCATGAGTATGTTTTTTCCCCCCAGGGTGAAGAAAATGTTCTGAAATTAGAAAGTGGGGAGAGTTAACAATCTAGTGACCATACAAAAAACACTGAATTTTACACTTTAAAATGTGAATTTTGTGGTATGAATTATATCTCAATTAAAAAGTAAGATAGGGGAAAATTCAGAGATTACTTCATTGAAAAATTTCTTTAAATTTTTTTCTGGAATACTTTTCCTTTTATCATATCTAAACTGTCACACATGTGATAAATTACTTTTTTTCAAAGTGAAAGTTATCTATATCAAATTAAATTAATTTTTTCATGTGTATGTGTATACCTGTAACACCTCTCCATTTCTGCAGTCAGCATCTGATATAGGGTCACCATCATCATACTTATTAATTTTACAAGGCAAGGGATAAATTTCATAGTGAGATACTTTTAATGGGCTTTTATTTTTTAATAATATCTTAATAATGTTTGTATTGTAATTATTTCATTTTCAATATGGAGAGAAGGGTAAAAATAGTACGTAGAACCATAAATAAACCAAACTAACCACAATAAGTTTTGATATGAAATCATTATGTTAAACGTATTTATATGTGTGAACTATGATATGAAAAATCTCATATAAGGGTAATATTCTTAGGTAAGAAATCTAGTTGGTAAAATAATTTTAAAAATTTGTGTTAGTCAGTATCTTAAAAATCAACCTAAATGTTATAAAAATTAACAAATTTCTTGCAATAATACTATAAAAACTCTCTCCAGTTGTGTATTTTATGGAAGCATTAGTTAAGGTGGTTCTTAAAAAAAAAAAATATATATATATATATATCTCATAGGGTTGCTGTGATAATTAAATGACTAAAAGTAGGACACTACCTTAACAAATATTAGTGTGAAATAAAATTCATATTTTATGGCAAGATAAGAAAAATTTAGACATAAAATTTTTCTCTGCCCTTTGGCCTCCTCTCTCCCCTCTACTATGCATTGTGTATCTGCATTATGCATCGACCAAACCTCCTGCATTGGCAGAAATACCTGCTCAACCATAAATAGGAACATTGTCATAGCACCAACAAGACAACTCCTTAAAAGATAACATTCCTTTTCTTTTTAAAAAATTTTATTGAAATATAGTTGATTTACAATGTTGTGTTAGTTTCAGGCATACAGCAAAGTGATTCAGTTATACATATGTATACAGATTCTTTTTTAGAATTCTTTTCCATTGTAGGTTATTGTAAGATATTGAGTATAGTTCCCTGTGTTCTACAGTAGGTCCTTTTTGGTTATCTATTTTATATATAGTAATAGCCTGTATATTTTAATCTCAAACTCTTAATTTGGGATAACATTCCTTCTTGATCTTGTAAAGGATTATGATGACCTACCACTTTGTACTTGCAGATCTGGATTGTATAAACTGTCAATAATACCTCATTTAATGTACATCTCTCTGTCTCAAAAAAACTTGTATAGCTGTGCTTTGACTACAAATGAGTGGAACAGTTTTGGATATTTCTGAGATGCTGTTCCCAGGTTATAATCTCAATTTGGCTTGAATAAAATTTTCCATTTCTTTCTTGGATCAACTGATTAATTTTTCTGTTGACATTAGTTATTATCTTCCCAAAAGCGTGTGAGCTTCTGAAAGCAGAGATTTTGAATATTTGATTCACTGCCTTTTCTCTAGCATCTAGAAAAGTGCATAGGATATGAAATATAGTCAATAAATAATCATTGAAAGAATGATTTTGAGTGCATGAAGGCGCCAGAGGAAATGGTTTTAACCTACTCTTTATCACCAAAACTTGTGAAGCTCTTTTAAGAATTCTTAATGTAAATTGAGTTTTTCAGTACAGCTCCTAGTAGATTTGTATCCCTAAAAATCAAAGCTAGGTTGACTCACTAACTTTACTTGGTCCTGACAGTTAAAGGAACCAAGTTACTGTGGTCAAAAATGAAACATTTTCAAGAGTGACTTTTAACAATTAGAAAACACAATGTGGAGCAGTTTTCTCTGACACTTTCCAGGTTGTAACTCTGGTGTGATTAAAAGGTGGCTTTGCCTGCATTGTCAAACTAACCACCTTCTATAGTGATAGCTTTACTAAAAACATTCTCAAACATAATCACCCTTCTTCTTTCATCCATTCCAACTAGGGATTATATGTTTTACAAAAGATAGCATTACTAGCCCTATGTCTGCTTCTGCCACTGATGATTTTCACCGTGATGCTCAATATCTTGAGGGAGTAAGATTTGGTAGTAGGTTAGTAATTTAACATCAACAAAATAGAAATATTAAGCTGTTGTTGTCCTTTGAGCAGTGAGAAGTGTGACAGTAAATGTCAAAGATAAGTATGTCAATTGGCAATTGTATTGCTTTTAGTTTTAATATGAAGCGTAAATCTGCCAAATGGAGAAACACCCACAGTGCACAATAAGTGAATTTTGACAGAACAAATTGGTTTTCTCTCCATCATTGATGCTGTATTATCTAAAAAAAATAAAAAAATAAAGAAGCAACATGTTTGCTCAGAAAAGTATCAGAGAATGGTTGTTTCAGGAAATCAAATACAGTCTGTCTAAAATCTGAGGAGCTTGAGGCTACAACATAATAAAAGAGAGATTACACTCTTGTGATCCTGATCAAAGGTGCCTGCTCAGTTGACTACTTCTTTATCATCACCTGATATCACATCTTTGATCCATGTCTAATGCTCTCAACAAGCTACAACAAAGCCTTTCAGTTTTAGAATACACTTTTTTAAATTTCTGTGCAGTTTTATTTTAACAATGTATCAAATGTCATATCAGATAATCTAGCAGGGTATCTTGCACATAGTAGGCATTTGGAAGCAGCAGGATATCATGGTAAAGGGCAGTGAACTAAGACAGCTCTGTTACAAATTGTTGTATGCTCTTGGACAAGATATTCTGTCACCTCAATGAGCATTTGTTCCTAATTTGTAACATGGATCTGATATTTTCTTTACAGGATTGATGTAAGTGGCAAGTGAGATAATTTATTAGAATGTCCTTTCAGGAATTTAAGAGATATGCAATAGTAAGTAGGAAGTGCTTATTACTATAAAGTTAATTTGATTTACTTTCCAATTCTGAAAATGAACTTTTTGAAATAATTGAGATATTTCTCATTTAAAAAAAAATATATATATATATATAATAAGTTAAATATCTTTATTCAGATATTTCATATTACTATATGGAAAAAAATCTAGACTTAAGAAACTTGTAAAAATATCACAGAGGTTTCCTTATCCCCTTACTTAATTTCCACTAATGTTAATATCTTACATAACCATAGTATACTTATGTGAAATAAAATTCATATTTTACAGCAAGATAAGAAAAATGTAAACATAAAATTTTTTCTCTTCCCTTTGGTCCCCTCTTTCCCCTCTACTGTGCATTGTGTATCTGCATTATTCATCGACCAAACCTCCCCATTGGCAGAATTACCTGTTCGACTCTAAAGAGCAACATTCTCTTAGCACCAATAAGACAACTCCTTAAAGATAACATTCCTTCTTGATTTTGTAAGGGGCCATGATGATTCTTAGACACATTATTTAATATAGAGCTCTCTGTCTGAAAAAACTTATATTACTGTGTTTTGACTTCTAACAGGCAAAACAGTTCTTGGAGATTTCTGAGACGCAGTTCCCAGGTTATAATCCTCAATTTGGCTCAAATAAAAAATTCCATTTCTTTTTTAGATTGACTGATTAATTTTTCATCGACACTTATTAAACCCAGGAAATTAAATTTAATACAATACTGTTAACTAATCTACAGAATTTACTTTACGAGTTTTCTCCCTAATACCCTTTATCTGGTCCAGGATCCAACCCAGGATCCCACAGTTCATATCTGTTTAGTACTTATATCTATTTAGTCTCCTCCAATCTAGATCAGTCCCTTGGTTTTTCTTTGCCTTTTATAACTTTTGAAGAGTATTGATGTGCTATATTGTAGAACGCCCTTTTATATTGGGTGTGTCCGGATTTTTTTCAATGATTAGTCTGAGTTATTTTTAGTAAGAATGTTACAGTCATCACAGCTAAATTGTTCTGATTTCTTTTCTTTTTTTTCATTGTAATGTTGGAAGCAGTGATTTTCCCAGCCACATTCTCAGGTGGAAACTGCAAGCACATGCATTTTTTTTCACTGTAGTTTGTGCTCTCTCTTTACAGATAACTCTGTGTGTGTGTGTGTGTGTGTGTTTAGTTTTTAGAATTAAAGTGGGTTTCTCTGTCTTCAAGTTATAATGAGGGTATAAACTTTGTGTTGATTTTTAAAATTTATTTATTTATTTATTTTTACATCTTTATTGGAGTATAATTGTTTTACAGCTTTACAATGGTGTGTTAGTTTCTGCTTTATAAAAAAGTGAATCAGTTATACATATACATATGTTTCCATATCTCTTCCCTCTTGTGTCTCCCTCCCTCCCACCCTCCATGTGTTGATTTATTTTTATTTTACCCTTCTTGCTGTTTTTTTTTTTTTTTTTATGTTACGCGGACCTCTCACTGTTGTGGCCTCTTCCATTGCGGAGCACAGGCTCAGCAGTCAGGGCTCACAGGCCCAGCTGCTCCGTGGCATGTGGAATCCTCCTGGACTGGGGCACGAATCTGTGTCCCATGCATCGGCAGGCAGACTCTCAACCACTGCGCCACCAGGGAAGCCCGACCTTCTTGCTGTTCTTTATGGCTGTAATTGATATCCTTCTCTTCAGCACTTGGAAGTCTACTTTCTATGTATATTTATGTTACTATCTCTTCACACTAACAAACTCTCATTTATTAATCTTTGAAAGGGAAGTGTTTGTTTTTTCAGATAACGTGTGTGTTAAGAAGTGCTATGGGATAAAAACTAATATGCAAAATGTGTTAAAATTTGTATCCCCAAAATCATAGTGTCTCGTGTGTACTGAGAATATTTGCAAGTGTTGAGTTATATTCTCAATGTAAATTTAGAAAGTTGAATGCTGTTGTTCCACTAACAGAAGATCATTCAGGTTGTATGATGAACTTGATGTTCATTCTATTATATTCTCTGCTGTGCAGAGAAAAATCTTGTCTTGATTCATTCTAGTGTAATTATAGTCTATAACTACCATTCAATGTTTTTAATTTAAAATTATCTATAATAATTTTGCATGTTGGTGCATATGTACCAAAACTTGTAGAACAGTAAGTGTCCTAATGGGGATCTTTGGAAATGCTCTGAATTCCAAATATTCATTTCCTGTCATTGAGTATCACCAAGATTTAATGCATCAAAAAATAAAATTAAATATTTAAATGCAATTATCCAAGTTTATTTTCCTCCCTCATTTTGGTATGACACAATAGAACAAGAGTCATAGTTGTAGCTGCACATTAGGGACTACCTAATAAGGTCATATTTGAATGTCCTAGCATTTGGGATATATATCTTTAGGCTTGGGTTATATTAAGAGAAAAAAAAAGAAACAAAAAAAAAAAAACAGGACAAATTATGCATTCAGAGACATATTTCTTATTATTAATATTATTGGATCTACTCATCCATATGAAATACAGACTATAAAAATCTGAAACATTGCTCAAACTGATGACAGTTATTAAGCTGGTTTGTATGTTGAAATGAGCAATTTAAAAAATGTGTAGAATAATTGACAAGTTGCACAGCTTTTTTCATAGTAAAGTTTTGCCATGTAAAGGTGAAAACTCTTTTGACAAAAACAGGCCTTCAGACTTTTTATTAAGTAACACTTGAGTTCAAAGGCAGCTATTTTTATGTGTGAAAATGAGTTTGGTGGCCTCAGTCCAGGTTCTAGCAAATATTTGTCCATTCAAAAATAATTTCCTTTGTACATTTGTGTAATTATTGGAGAATATTCTGTACTCATCTTATGATGCATTTTGGGAAATCTAGACTTTTGCTCCTCAGGGAAAGGGAAGAAGCAACTCTCTTTCTTTGCCTGCATAGCAGAATTTTTGTAAAGTGTTTCAGTTGCCAGCTCCTGTCTTTAGCAGGACAGTATTTTCCAAGTTAGAGTTTCCTAGAAAAATTTTAGGAGATAATAAAAAGTGTGTTTTGATACTGGAGCTAGTGCAATAAGATAAGAAAGTAAATAAAAGGTATTCAGATGGAAAATGAAGGTGTAAGATGTCATTTACAGATTATACAATTGCATATGTAAAAAAACCCAAATAATATATTTTTAAAACTCCTGAAACTAATAAGTAAGTATAGCAATGTTGTGGGTTTCAAGGTTAATATACAAATATTACTTGCCTTCCTATACTAGCAATGAACAGTTGAAATTTCAAAAGAAACAATGCTATTTACAAAACACCAAAAAAATGAAATGCATAGATATAAATCTAATAAAATATGTATAGAATCTGTGGGGAAAGCTAAATAACTGTGAAAGAAATCAAAGAATATCAAAATAAGTGGAAAAATATTCCAGGTTCATGGATTGAAAGATGCAGTATTGTTAATATGACAATTTCTCACATATTGATCTATAGATTCAATTAAAGTCCCAGTAAACACTTTCATACCTATCATGAAACTGATTCTAAAGTTTATATAGTCATTTTTTAGTATACTAAAAACAAAAATGAAGAACAAAGCTGGGTTATTCAGATTACTTAGTTTCACTACATTAAAACTGTAATAATCAAGGCAATATGGTATTAGCAAAAGAATACACATATACGTCAAAGGAATAGAATCAGTCCATAAATAAACCCACACAAATATAATCAATTTATCTTTGACAAAGGAGCAAAGACAATTTAATGCACAATTTTAAATATTTGATTTGTTGAAGATATTCTTAGAAGAAGAAAGCCAAGCCTTGGGCTGGGAGAAAATATTTGGAAAACACATATCAGATGAAGGATTTTTGTCCACAGTGTACAAATAACTATTAAAAGCTGACTAATAAGAAAAAACAAAATGCAATTTTTAAACTAGGGAAAAATCTATGTATTTACTTCAACAAATAAGATAAGCATATGAAAAGATGCTAAACATAACTTATCATTAAGGAAATGCAAATTGAACAACAATAAGATACTACTACATACCTCTTAGAATGGCTATAATTATTGCTAGTAAGGATGTGGAGTACAAAGAACTCTTATTGCTTGCTGGTAGGAAGGTAAAGAGGTATAGCCCTTTTGGAATACAGTTTAGTAGTATCTTACAAAGCTAAACATAATACTATCATGTGATCCAGGAATTATGTTTCTGGGTATTTATCGCAATGAGTTAAAAACTTATGTCCACAGAAAATTATGAATGCAGATATATACGGTAGCTACAGTCATAGTCCACAAAAACTGGAAGTCCCCAATAAGTCCTCTGATGAATGGATAAAGAAATAATGGTACATTCATACAATGGAATATTGCTCAATGATTAAAGCAAATAAGCTACTACGCACCCTCCTCAATGCCCCCCCAATTAATGTATCTTTAATGTACATTGATAAGAGAAAGAAGCTACTCTAAACAAGCTAGATATTACATGATTCCAATTATATGATATTCTGGAAGAGTTCAAAATATAACGATGTTAGAAAGATCAGTGGGGATTTTCAGTTTCTGACCTAGAAAGTATGGAGCAAGGAAGTCACCCCTCCTAACCAAACACACACACACATACACACAAAACGCTGAACAAATGGAAAATCAACAACTCTGCCTAGGTCAATCAGAGAACTGAGGTCATAGGGCAAATCACTTGTCCTCAAAATTAAAGAGACAGACAGAACAATACAGAGAAACACAACTTACCTGAGCAGAAGTCCTGGAGCAGAAAATTCCATGAAAACTACTACTGAGATAGCAATGATTAAACGGTAACTGAAAAACTACTGGAGGTTCAGTGTGGACAGTTTGAGAGTAAAAGTACCAGGGAGTGGGGAAGAAAAGTGAGTCCCCACACCTTCATGAGTTTTACCACCAGGACTCAACCAGGTAATTACATTGAAAGCTGAGAAAAATCCTCCTCTGCTTCCAGTGGAAATAGGGAAGAAGAAGCCATCTTAAAATATGCCCAGAGAATTCTGTTCTTCTTAACAAGATATGCTCTTGAGAGAAAATATTTCACCAAAGCCTAACTCATCTTCAGAGAGGAATATACCCAACTCTAGCCCCCAATAGTCTTTCTATTTTACTTAAGGGAGAATAAACCAAGAAAAACTGAGAAGTGGGAGGAGATTCAAGATGGCGGAAGAGTAAGACATGGAGATCACCTTCCTCCCCACAAATACATCAGAAATACATCTACACGTGGAACAACTCCTACAGGACACCTACTGAACGCTGGAAGAAGAACTCAGACCTCCCAAAAGGCAAGAATCTCCCCACGTACCTGAGTAGGGTAAAACAAAAAAGAAAAAACAGAGACAAAAGAAGAGGGATGGGACCTGCACCAATGGGAGGGAGCTGTGAAGGAGGAAAGGTTTCTACACACTAGGAAGCCCCTTCGTGGGCGGAGACTGCACGTGGCAGAGAGGGGACGTTTCGGGGCTGTGGAGGAGAGTACAGCAACAGGGGTGCAGAGGGCAAAGCGGAGAGATTCCCGCACAGAGGATCGGTGCCAACCCACACTCACCAGCCCGAGAGGCTTGTCTGCTCACCCACTGGGATGGGCGGGGGCTGGGAACTGAGGCTCCAGCTTCGGACGGATCCCAGGGGGAGGACTGGGGTTGGCTGCGTGAACACAGCCTGAAGGGGGCTAGTGCACCACGGTTAGCCGGGAGGGAGTCCGGGAAAATGTCTGGAACTGCCGAAGAGGGAAGAGACTTTTTCTTGCCTCTTTGTTGCCTGGAGCGGGAGGAGAGGGGATTAAGAGCGCTGCTTAAAGGAGCTCCAGAGACAGGCACGAGCTGCGGCTATCAGTGTGGAACCCAGAGACGGGCATGAGACTCTAAGGCTGCTGCTGCTGCCACTGCCACAAAGAAGCCTGTGTGCGACCACAGGTCACTATCCTCCCCTCCCCTCCCAGAAGCCTGCACAACCTGCCACTGCCAGGGTCCCCTGATTCAGGGAGAATTTCCCCAGGAGAACACACGGCGCACCTCAGGCTGGTGCAACGTCATGTTGGCCTCTGCTGCTGCAAGCTCACTCCGAACTCCGCACCCCTCCATCTAACCAGCCTGAGAGAGCCTGAGCCCCAGAAGCCACTGTTACTTTAACCCCGTCCTGCCTGAGCAAAGAAGAGATGCCCTCAGGAGGCCTATATGCAGAGGCAGGGCAAAATCCAAAGCTTAACCCTAGGAGCTGTGTGAACAAAGAAGACAGAAGGAAATCTCTCCCAGCAGCCTCAGGAGCAGCGGATTAAATCTCCACAGTCACGTTGATGTACCCTGCATCGGTGGAATACCTGAATAGACAACGAATCATCCCAAATTGAGGAGGTGGATTATGGGAGCAATGATATATATTTTTTCCCTCTTTTTCCTCTTTTTGTGAGTGTGTATGTGTATGCTTCTGTGTGTGATATTGTCTGTATAGTTTTGCTACTAACACTTGACCTAGGGTTCTCTCTGTCCTTTTTTTTTTTTTTAGTATATTTTTCTGTGCTTGTTATCATTGGTGGATTTGTTTTTTGGTTTGGTTGTTCTCTTCTTTCTTTCTTTTTAATTACTTAAAAAATTTATTAATTATTTTTTGTTTTTTATATTAATAACTATTTTACTTTATTTTATTTTATCATTTTCTTTCTTTCTTTCCTATTTTCTCACTTTTATTCTGAGCCAGGTGAATGATAGGCTCTTGGTGCTCCAGCCAGGTGTCAGGGCTGTGCCTCTGAGGTGGGAGAGCCAGGTTCAGGACACTGGTCCACAACAGACCTCCAACCTCCAAGTAATATCAAATGGCAAAATCTCCCAGAGATCTCCATCTCAATGCCAAGCCCCATCTCCACTCAATGACAAGCAAGCTACAGTACTGCATACCCTATGCCAAACAACTAGCAAGACAAGAGTACAACACCACCCATTAGCAGAGAGGCTGCCTAAAATCATAACAAGGTCACAGACACCTCAAAACACACCAACAGACGTGGATCTGCCCACAAGAAAGGCAAGATACATCCTCATCCACCAGAATACAGACACTAGTCCCCTCCATCAGGAATTCTACACAACCCACTGCACCAACCTTAGCCACTGGGGGCAGACATGAAAAACAACAGGAACTATGAACCTGCAGCCTGCGAAAAGGAGACCCGAAACACAGTAATTCAAGCAAAATGAGAAGACAGAGAAACACACAGCAGATGAAGGAGCAAAGTACAAACCCACCAGCCTTAACAAATGAAGAGAAAATAGGAAGTCTACCTGAAAGGGAATTCAGAATGATGAAAGAAAAGATGATCCAAAGTCTTGGAAATAGAATGGAGAAAACACAAGAAACCTTTAACAAGGACCTAGAAGAACTAAAGAGCAAACAAGCAATCATGGACAACACAAAAAAATAAAATTAAAAATTCTCGAGAAGGGATCAATAGCAGAATAACTGAGGTAGAAGAACGGATAAGTGACCTGGAAGATAAAATAGTGGAAATGACTACCACAGAGCAGAATAAAGAAAAAAAGAATGAAAAGAATTGAGGAGAGTTTCACAGACCTCTGGGAGAATATTAAATGCACCAACATTCGAATTATGGGGGTCCCAGAAGAAGAGTAAAAAAAAGGGAGTGAGAAAATATTTGAAGAACTTATAGTTGAAAATTTCCCTAACATGGTAAATGAAATAGTTAATCAAGTCGAGGAAGCACAGAGAGTCTGATACAGGGTAAATCCAAGGAGAAACACCAAAATACATATTAATCAAAATATTAAAAATTAAAAAGAAAGAAAAATATTAAAAGCAGAAAGGAAAAAACAACAAATAACATAAAAGGGAATCCCCAGAAGGTTAGCAGCTGAACTTACAGCAGAAATTCTGCAAGCCAGAAGGGAGTGGCAGGATATATTTGAAGTGATGAAAGGGAAAAACCTACAACCAAGATTATTCTAACCAGCAAAGATCTAATTCAGATTTAATGGAGAAATTAAAACATTTACAGACAAGCAAAAGCTAAGAGAAGTCAGCACAGAAATACCAGCTTTATAACAAATGCTAAAGGAATTTCTCTAGGCAGGAAACACAAGAGAAGGAAAAGACCTACAATAACAAACCCAAAACAATTAAGAAAATGGTAATAGGAACATACATATTGATAATTACCTTAAATGTAAATGAATTAAATGCTCCAAGCAAAACACAAGGACTGGCTGAATGGATACAAAAACAAGATCTATATATATGCTGTCTACAAGAGACCCACTTCAGACGTAGGAACACATACAGACTGAAAGTGAGGGGATGGAAAAATATATTCCATGCAAATGGAAATCAAAAGAAAGCTGGAGTGGCAATTCTCACATCAGACAAAATAGACTTTAAAACAAAGACTATTACAAGACACAAAGAAGGACACTACCTAATGATCAATGGATCAGTACAAGAAGAAGATATAACAATTGTAAATATTTATGCACCCAACATAGTAGCACATCAATACATAAGGCAAATTCTGACAGCCATAAAAGCAGAAATAGACAGTGACACAATCATAGTAGGGGAGTTAATACCACACTTTCACCAATGAACAGATCATCCAAAATGAAAATAAATAAGGAAACACAAGCTTTAAATGATACCTTAAACAAGAGGGATTGAATTGATATTTATAGGACATTCCATCCAAAAACAACAGAACACACTTTCTTCTCAAGTGCTCATGGAACATTCTCCAGGACAGATCATATCTTGGGTAACAAATCAAGCCTTGGTAAATTTAAGAAAATCGAAATTCTATCAAGTATCTTTTCAGACCACAAGGCTATGAAACTAGATATGAATTACACGAAAAAATCTGTAAAAAATACAAACACATGGAGGCTAAACAATACACTACTTAATAACCAAGACAACACTGAAGAAATCAAAGAGAAAATCAATAATACCTAGAAACAAATGACAATAAAAACACAACAACCCAAAACCTCTGGGATGCATCAAAAGCCGTTTTCAAAGGGAAGTTTATAGGAATACAATGCTATCTTAAGAAATAAGAAACATAGCAAATAAACAACCTAACCTTACACTTAAAACAATTAGGGAAAAAAGGACAAAAAAATCCCAAAGTTAGCAGAAGGAAAGAAATCATAAATATCAGATCAGAAATAAATGAAAAAAATGAAGGAAATAACAACAAAGATCATTAAAACTAAAACCTTTTTCTTTGAGAAAAAAAATGATAAACCATTAGCCAGACTCATCAAGAAAAAAAGGGAGAAGACTCAAATCAATAGAATTAGAAATGAAAAAGGAGAAGTAACAACTGAGACGGCAGAAATACAAAGGATCATGAGAGATTAGTACAAGCAACTCTATACCAATAAAATAGACAACCTGGAAGAAATGAACAGATTCTTAGAAAATCACAACCTTCCGAGACTGAAGCAGGAAGAAATAGGACATATAAAGAGACCAATCACAAGCACTGAAATTGAAACGATGACTAAAAATCTTTGAACAAACAAAACCCAGGACTAGATAGTTTCACAAGCAAATTCTATCAGACATTTAGAGAAGAGCTAACACCTATCCTTCTCAAGCTCTTCCAAAATACAGCAGAGGGAGGAACACTCCCAAACTCATTCTACAAGGCCACCATCACCCTGATACCAAAACCAGACAAAGATGTCACAAAGAAAGAAACCTACAGGCTAATAACACTGATGAACATATATGCAAAAATGCTCAACAAAATACTAGCAAACCGAATCCAACAGCACATTAAAAGGATCATACACCATGATCAAGTGAGGTGTATCCCAGTAATGCAAAGATTTTTCAATATACGCAAATTAATCAATGTGATACACCATTTTAAAAAATGAAGGAGAAAAGTCATATGAACATCTCAATACATGCAGAGAAAAATTTTGACAAAATTCAACACTGCTTTATGATAAAAACCCTTCAGAAAGTAGGCATAGAGGTAACCTTCCTCAACATAATAAAGGCCATATATGAAAAACCCACAGCCAACATCATTCTCAATGGTGAAAAATTGAAAGCATTTCCACTAAGTTCAGGAAGAAGACAAGGTTGCCCACTCTCACCATTATTATTCAAAATAGTTTTGGAAGTTTTAGCCACAGCAATCAGAGAAGAAAAAGAAATAAAAGGAATCCAAATTGGAAAAGAAGAAGTAAAGCTCTAACTGTTTGCAGATGACATGATACTATATGGAGAATCCTAACGATGCTACCAGAAAACTACTAGATCTAATCAATAAATTTGGTAAAATAGTAGGATACAAAATTAATGCACATAAATCTCTTGCATTCCTATACACTAATGATGAAAAATCTGAAAGTGCACTTAAGAAAACACTCCCATTTACCATTGCAACAAAAATAATAAAATATCTAGGACTATACCTACCTAAGGAGACAAAAGACCTGTAGGCAGAAAATTATAAGTCACTGATAAAAGAAATTAAAGATGATACAAACAGATGGAGAGATATACCATGTTCCTGGATTGGAAGAATTAACATTGTGAAAATGACTCTACTACCCAAAGCAATCTACAGATTCAATGCAATTCCTATCAAACTACTACTGGCATTTTTCACAGAACTAGAGCAGAGAAGTTCACAATTTGCATGGAACAAAAAAGACCCCAAATAGCCAAAGCAAACTTGAGAAAGAAAAACGGAGCTGGAGGAATCAGGTTCCTTGACTTCAGACTATACTACGAAGCTACAGTAATGAAGACAGTATGGTACTGGCACAGAAACAGAAATATAGATCAATGGAACAGGATAGAAAGCCCAGAGATAAACCCACACACATATGGTAACCTTATCTGTGATAAAGGAGGCAAGTATATACAATGGAGAAAAGGCAGTTTCTTCAATAAGTGGTGCTGGGAAAACTGGACAGCTACGTGTATAAGAATGAAATTAGAACACTCCCTGAAGCCATACAGAAAAATAAGCTCAAAATTGATTAAAGACCTACATGTAAGTCCAGAAACTATCAAAATCCTAGAGGAAAACATAAGGAGAACACTCTATGACATAAATCACAGCAAGATCCTTTTTGACCCACATCCTAGAGAAATGGAAATAAAAACAAAAATAAACTAATGGGACCTAATGAAACTTAAAAGCTTTTGTACAGCAAAGGAAACCATAAACAAGAACTAAAGAAAACACTCAGAATTGGAGAAAATATTTGCAGATGAAGCAACTGACAAACAATTAATCTCCAAATTTTACAAGCAGGTCATGCAGCTGAATAACCAAAAAACAAACAACCCAATCCAAAATTGGGCAGAAGACCTAAATAGACATTTCTCCAAAGAAGATATACAGATTGCCAACAAACACATGAAAGAATGCTCAACATCATTAATCATTAGAGAAATGCAAATCAAAACTACAATGTGATATCATCTCACACCAGTCAGAATGACCATCATCAAAAAACCTAGAAACAATAAATGCTGGAGAGGGTGTGGAGAAAAGGGAACCCTCTTACACTATTGTTGAGAATGTAAATTGATACAGCCAATATGGAGAACAATATGGAGGTTCCTTAAAAAGCTAAGAATAAAACTACCATACGACCCAGCAATCCCACAACTGGGCATATACCCTGAGAAAACCAGAATTCAAAAAGAGTCTTGTACCACAATTTTCATTGCAGCTCTATTTGTAATAGCGAGGACCTCGAAGCAACCTAAGTGTCCATTGACAGATGAATGGAGAAAGAAGATATGGCACATATATATAATGGAATATTACTCAGCCATAAAAAGAAATGAAATTGAGTTATGTGTAATGAGTTGGATGGATCTTGAGTGTGTCATGAAGAGTGAAGTTAGTCAGAAAGAGAAAAACAAATACCATATGCTAACACATATATATGGAATCCAGAAAAAGGAAGAACCTAGGGACATGACGGGAATAAAGATGCAGACCTACTAGAGAATGGATTTGAGGACACAGGGAGGGGAAGGGTAAGCTGGGACAAAGTCAGAGAGTGGTAGTGTATATATGGACATGTATACACTACCAAATGTAAAATAGATAACTAGTGGGAAGCAGTCGCATAGCACAGGGAGATCAGCTCAGTGCTTTCTGACCAGCTAGAAGGATGGGATCGGGAGGGTGGGAGGGAGATGAAAGGGGAGGATATATGGCGATATATGTATAACTGATTCACTTTGTTATAAAGCAGAAACTAACACACCATTGTAAAGCAATTATGCTCCAATAAAAATGTTAATAAAATAAAATAAAATAAAATAAAGAAAAGGAAGACAATACTCACCATAAAAAACAAAATAGAAAAACTGAGATATGCTTGTAAAGGCCACAGCCCAGGGGCACAGGCTCTGTGAAAGACTGAGACAATTATAGGTAGATAGAATGCCTCCCTTCTCTCTCTATGTCTTACCTCTACATCAATAGGGCTCTTATATAGTAACAGAATACAAGTTAAAAAACTGTAGGTTCCCTATGATTTTTAAGAAATCTCAAGGGAAACCCAAAGACAACAGGGGCAACAAAAACAAGGACAACAGAATAAATTTTAGCATCTGACACTTACAAATATAGCAAACAGTAAAGACAAACTAATCCCTAGACAGATAAACATGAAACCTCACGCTAAAGGCCTACTAACCTCAGTTTTTTAACCAGTACATCTTATACAGCTTGCAACAAAAATATTATTAAGCATACTAAAAAACACAAAACAGTTTGAAAGAGCAGGGCTAACATCAAAACAGAATTATATATTATTGAAATTTTTGAATTATTAGACTTGGATACAACAATAAAGATTAATGGACTAGGGCTTTAACAGAAAAAAGTTGAAACTATGCAAAAACAGATGGGTAATGTAAACATGTGAGCAGACAAATAGAAGCTCAAAGAAATAATTAATTGGAAATGGTGGAAATAAAAAACAGCATCACAAAAATGAAGAACGTCTTTGATAAGTTCTTTAAATAACTGGACATGTCTGAGGAAATATTTATCAAGGTTGAAGAAATGTCAAAATAAACTTTCCAAACTAAAAAGTGAGGAGAAAATGAATGAAAAGAAAAAAAAAAGGATATTCAAGAATGTAGGAAAATTATAAAGTATGTAACATAAACATAATAGGAATAAGAAAAGGAGAAGAAATATGGGAACAGAATAGTGCAGAATAGCAAAGACAAAGAAAAAATCTTGAAAGAAGCCAGAAGACCAAACTAAACATAAAATAAATCAAAACAAAAACTTACCTATAGAGGAATAAGAATAAAAATTACATTGGGCTTCTCTTCAGAAACTATGCAAGCAGGAAGAGAGTATACAGTCTAATGATCTGACATGTGTATATACTGCAAAAATAAAAAAAAATAACTGCAATAAGTTTAGTTAATGTTAATCACCTTATATAGTTACAAATTTTTTTCTTGTGATGAGAACACTTAATACCTACTGCCCACCCCCCAAAAAAACCACTCTCTTAGCAACTTCCAAATATACAACATAGTATTGTTAACTATAATAACCATGCTGTACATTACATCCCAGAACTTATAACCAGATTTTACATTTTGACCACCTTCACCCCTTTTCTCCAAGCCACCCCTGCCTGTAGCAACTACTAATCTGTTCTCTGTATCTAATTCTTTTTTTTTAAATTCCACATATAAGTGAGATCATACAGTATTTGTCTTCTCTATCTGATTTATTTCAATTAGCAAAATGCCATCAAGGTCCACGTCCTCACAAAAAGCAAGATTTCTTTCTTTTTATGGCTGAAAAATTATATATGTGTGTATATATATATATATCGATCACATTTTCTTTATCCATTCATCTGTCCATGGAAACTTAGGTTGTTTCCATGTCTTGGCTATTGTTAATAATGCTGCAATTAACAAGGGGATGCAGATATTTTTCAAGGTAGTGATTTTATTTCCTTTAGATATATATCCAGAAGTGGAATTGCTGGATCATATGGTAGTGCCACTTTTAATTTTTTGAGGAATCTCCATACAGTTTTCCATAGTAGCTGCACCAATATACAGGGTTTCCTTTTCTCCACATCCTCGCCAGGACTTGTTATTTCTTGTTTTTATGATAATAGACATCTTAACAGCTGTGAGGTGATATTGTGGGTTATTTTCTTATTAAAGTATTGTTGATTATAATATTTTATTAGTTTCAGGTGTACAACATAATGATTCAGTATTTCCATAGATTATGCTCCATATGAAGTTATTATAAAATATTGGCTATATTTCCTGTGTTGTACATTACATCCTTCTTATTTATTTTATACCTACTAGTTTGTACCTCTTAATCCCCTTCACCTATCTTGCCCCTAAAATGCCATGCTATCCAAAGCAATGTTCAGATTTAATGCAATCCCAATAAAAATACCTATGACATTTTTTACAGAACTAAAACAAATAATACTAAAATTTGTGTGGAACCACAAAAGATCCCAAATAGTGAAAGTAATCTTGAGGAAAAAAAGAACAAGTTATCATGCTTCCTGACTTCAGACTATAATACAAAGCTCAAAACAGAATGGTACTGGAACAAAAACAAACACACAGATCAATGGACTAAAATAAAGAACCCAGAAATAAACCCACTCACATATGGTCAATTTATGACAAAGAAGCCAAGAATATACAATGGAGAAAAAACAGCCACTTCAGTAAGTGGTGTTAGGAAAACTGGAAATCTGCATGTAAATGAATAAAAATAGAGCATTTTCTCACCCCATAAACAAAAATAAACTCAAAATGGATTAAATATCTAGATGTATGACCTGAAACCATAAAACTCTCATAAGAAAACATAGGCAGTGCACTCTTTGACATGCCTTAGCAATATTTTTTTTGGATCTCTCTGCTCAGGCGAGGGAAACAAAAACAAAAGTAAATAAATAGGACCTAATTAAACTTCAAAGCTTTTGCACAGAAAAGGAAACGATCAACAAAACAAAAAGGCAACCTACTGAATGGGAAGAGGTGTTTGCAAAGGTATGTCTGATAAGAGGTAAATGTCCAAAATTTGTAATGAACTCATACAACTCAATATCAAATAAAGCCCAAAAAACTGATTAAAAAATGGTCAGAGAGCTGAACAGGCATTTTTTCAAAGAAGACTTACTGATGGCCAACAGGCACATGGAAAGATGCTCAATATCACTAATCATGAGGGATATGCAGAAGCTTTTTTGTTTGATGTAATCCCACTTGTTTATTTTTGTTTTTGTCACTTTTGTTTACAGGGTCTAATTCAAAAAATCATTGCCAAGACCTATGTTAAGCTTACACCTACGTTTTCTTTTAGCAGTTTTATGGTTTCAGGTCTTACATTGAAGTCTTACATCCAATTTGATATGATTTTTGTGTATGGTTTAAGATAGGTGTCCAGTTTCATTCTTTTGCATGTATCTGTCCAGTTTGCCAATACCACTTATTGAAGAGACTACCCTTTCCCCATTGCATATTCTTGGCTCCTTTGTTATAAATTAATTGACCATATAGACATGGGTTTCTTTGTGGAGTATCCTGTTTTACTGATCTGTGTGTTTGTTTTTATGTCAATGCCATATTATTTTGATTACTATAGATCTTGTAATATAGTTTGAAATCAGAAAGTGTGATACATACAGCTTTAATCTTTCTCAAATTTGCTTTGTCTATTTGGAATATTTTGTGGTTTCATAAAAATTTTAGAATTGTTCTATTTCTGTGAAAAAATGCCACTGAAATTTTTAGAGACTGCATTGAATCCTTAGATTACTTTGTGGAGTAGAAAATTTTCACAATATTAATTCTTCAAATCCATGAATATGAAACATGTTTCCATTTATTTGCGTCATCCTCAATTTCTTTCATCAGTGTCTTATACTTTTGTAGTTTTCAGTGTACAGATGTTTCACCTCCTTGGTTAAGTTTATTCCTAGGTATCTTATTCTTTTTGTTGCAATTGCAAATGGGATTATTTTCTTAATTTCTCTTTCTGATAGTTCATTCATAGTGTATAGAAATGCAAGTGATTTTTCTATATTGATTTTGCATCCTGCAATTTTACTGAATTCATTTATTATTTCTAAGTTTTTTTTTTGTGGAATGTTTAGGGTTTTCAATATATAATATCATGTGCAGATAGAGAAAGTTTTATTTCTTCCTTTCTGATTTAGATGACTTTTATTTTTATTTTTTTCTTGCCTAATTGCTCCAGATAAGATTTCCAGTACTATGTTGAAAAAAAGTGGTTAGAGTGGGTCACCTTGTCTTGTTCTTGATACTAGAAGAAACACTTTCGTGTTTTGAGTATGATGCCGTCTGTGACCTTTGGGATTTTAAATTAAAGATCAGTCATGTTGCAACTTTGTGTCTAGCACATACCAAATCCCAAACTCCCAGAAGTAAAGCAGGCATTCAATATAAACCACATTGTTTATTCAAATTTTTAGGCACAGTGAACTACTCTAATTATTTAGGATGCATTTTATGTTAATGTAGGAAACTGTTTCCCAGTTAATTTTCCAGATACCAGCCAATGTTCAATCTAGCAAGCAAGTCTCTTTTAAGGATAGCAGTTTCAGACATACCATTAACTTTTTCCACACATTGTTTAAAAGAATGAAGGCTGAAAAGTCAGTGAGCTTAGCAAACATATAAAAATGTTAGGAAAAAACAGCTAATTAAGCACATAAAGACAAAAGAGACATTAGAAGATACAGAAAAAGAAGAAAACAAATAAAAACAGAGGATCAATATGACAAACAGTTACTTCTTTGAAATAATAATAATATCGAAACATCTATAGCTAGAATGATGAAATAATTTAAAAAATGTAATGGAACAAAAAACAAATATCTTGCTTAAAATAGGGGATATTATTAAAAATTCTATATACATGAGAAAGTTTAGCAGGAATTTATCATAAACTACTCTATGTCATATAATTGGAAATATAGATGAAATAGAAAAAAATTCTAATAAAAATACCATAGGGGAAACATAAATTGTGATTAGTTCCATAACTATTAACAACATTCAGTTGATAATGAAAAATCTTTCTTAAAAGCAACCCAGGCCAAGATGGCTTTAATAGCTAAATCTACTAAACATTTAAGGAAGAAATAGTACCAATCTTACCATAGGACAGTCTCATCCATGAAGGTAAATGCAAAAGTTATAAATAAAATCTTAACAAGACAAAGTGTGCAATATAGGAAAGGGGTAATACAGTAAAGCTAATTTTGGTTTATTTTATGAATTAATAGTTGTTTTAACAAATGAAAATAACTCTATGTATCTTATCACATTAGCAGAAAAGAAGAGAAAAAGAATGTGATCACTTCAACAAATACAGAAAATGCATTTGATAAAATCCAGCTCCTATTTATGATAAAAAGTTATTTAAACTAGAAATAGAAAGGGTCTTTCGTAATCCAATATTAAGAAATATCTATTAATTAGCCTATAGAAAACAACACACCTAACGGTGAAATGAAAGATTTTGCACTGACATCTAGAATGAGATAATGATACCCACTACCTCCACTCTTATCTAATATTGCACTGAGAGTATCACCTATTGTGGTAATGCAAATATAAATAAATAAAAATGATCATATTTGGAAAGAAAACATAAAAAAACATCATTTTCATTTGGTATGCTTGTTTACATTGAAAATTCAAGAAAAATCAGGTAAATTATTGGAATTAAGATTTGAGATTAATAAACTTGCTGATATATATACACATACTGACAGAGGATAAAGATAGATAGATGATTGCTAAATAGATAATAGATAGATAACTTGAAGGGGACAGAACATAGATCCAGTTATTGGGATTGTGGTACAAGGGTAAGAGGAAGCCAAAAGCAAAATTCCATGAAAGCAGTGATGATGATCTTTGGTTCACTACTTTGTCCTTAATGTGAAGCACATTGTAGGCAGTCAATGTTTGTTGAATGAATGAATGCTCAGTGAATGAGATATGTAAACAAAACTCCTTATATGTGCCCTCATAGGAGTTGCATTAGTCAGAGAGCCTGAAGTAAAGTTACAGATAGGGAGTAAATGGCTCCAGAGCTAAAGATTACAGGACAATAAAGACAGGAAACATAAATGGTCATTTTTAGAAAAATATCTTAAGTCAACTTGTACCCCTTAGAATTAATATTTAAAAATAAGGATAAGTAATAAATTTTCCAATTATAAGTTTTTTGAAGATATTAACAATATTGTTTATTTATCATATGAATTCAGTTATTTTTATCAATCAATTCATCTATTTGGACTCTGCTTGAAGATTGATTAGATTGAAATATAAATAATTCATCTGAAATTTAACCACACTGACCAATCTAGACCAACAGTTTGATATTGTTTATGGACTCCTGGTATTAACAACAAATAATATAATAACGTTAAAGAAGCTCATATATTTTAAGAATAAAATATGATTTCTGTACCTTGGTCTTAAAGTGTCTGATTAAAGCTGGAAGTTAAAATATAAGTAAGAGAAAATTATTAAATTTAATTAGTAATTTTATTAATAAAATTATGGATGTGCTACCTGTGCCAAGGTCTATCAGAGTTTGAGATTGCATAGGAATGTAAAAGTTAATATTCCCTTAAGGAACACAGTCTCCAGGTAGAAGAAATCATGGTCTTATGATGTTGTTTGCCATTATTTATGTATCTAAGGAAAGGTCTTCATCTATGTTTAAATGTATAAAAAATTAGAATTTAAAATATATTATGAGAAATTGTACTTTCCCCCCCTCATTTGCATTATTATTTGAGTTTAAGGGTTGCTAGCAACTTAAAGGCTCCTTTAACAAGATAAATTTTGTTTGCCACATATGTCTCTATTTCATTTGAGACCTTATCAAAATTTAAAGTTGTTAAAATGAAATCGAGGTTTGTAGTTGAAGAGTCACTAAAAATGTGCATCACACTTAGTACTAAAAATGATTCCCTTTGCCTAATTTCATTACCAAAACCTTGAGAAATTGTAACTTTATTTATTTACTGCTTGCATCTAGAAATTATATTTTAAATCATTAACTGAAATTTAAAGGGCAATATAAAATAATGCCTTTAAACCTACTACTAGAAAGATTTGTTCTCTTTTAGAGAAAATTTAGACTTTTTCATGCTAAGATTTGATTTAGAAAACAAGAAGATAAAGGTTAGTAAGCAGACTTTAGTTTAAAAATTTGGCAGATTTTTCAGGTTGGATGTAAGCCAAGAGGCCAACAGCCGTGTTGATCCTTGACTGAGCAAGTCATAGTACTGGAGCTTACAAACTGATTGTACAACAGGGAAAACAAGGCAGAATCACAGCTAATTAGAATTCCTGTGGGCTTTATCAACAGGTCTGCAAAATACAGTAATTAAACTATGGATGTGAAAATATGTCACTTTGATATTTTGGAGATGATGCAAACTAGCTTAAAATTACCCAGCTCAAAAATAATCACTTAAGAACTTCCTTAAAGTGCCACATGGAATGTATATTTGACTACTGTGATTTTTTAAAAATAATTACTTCAATAAAAGCCAAGACTAATTTAATATCTCAGTAAAGAATATCATGGGCTCAATTACTGACTTGCTTTTGTTCAGATGTATTCTGGACCAAAAAAAAGCAGAAGTAATGAAATATTATAATTGATATCTTAATATTTTCAAATATCAAGATCTGTCTATACATGTAATAGGCAGGACAATTGTCATCTCAAAAATAAATTCAATTTCAGCATATTCAAAAGTTAGAATCTTTTTTGTTAATGGAATTCAACAAAGGAGTATATTCATAAATAACTTAATAATTTTAATTGTAGAGCCTGACAGTGAATTGAATCTAAAAATGAAATAGAAAAACATTCTAAAATATGCCTCTATTTTTTTTTTTTTTTTTTTTTTTTTGTGGTACACCGGCCTCTCACTGTTGTGGCCTCTCCCGTTGCGGAGCACAGGCCCCGGACGCACAGGCTTAGCGGCCATGGCTCACAGGCCCAGATGCTCTTCAGCACATGGGATCTTCCCGGACTGGGACACGAACCTGTTTCCCCTGCATCAGCAGGCAGACTCTCAACCACTGCACCACCAGGGAAACCCACTATGCCTCTATTTTGAAGTGCTGTTGTAAGTGTGATTTGATGAACTTCATATGAGAAGAATGATAGAGTTGACATCTGCTTTTTTTTTTTTTTAGAAATTGGAAACCTTACACATCACTTGTGGAAATGTAAAATGGTGCAGACAATATGTACGATAGTTTGAAATTTCCTCAAAAAGGCAAAATACAATTAGAGTTTGTCTCAAGAACTCCACGCCTAGATATATGCCACAAATAATTGAAAATGGGTATTCAAACAAAAACTTGTACATGAATATTCATAGCAGAATTGTTGACATTGGCCCAGTGGTAGAAACAATTTGAATATCCATCAGTGGATGAATGGATCAGCAAAAGAGGGTAGATCTATAAAGTTCCATATTACTCTGCCACATATAGAAAGAGTAAAATGGTGCATCCACTGTGGAAAAGAGTATGGCAGTTCATCAAAAACTTAAAAATAAATTAACATATGATCCATCAATTCTACTTCAGGGTAGACACACAAAAGGTTTGAAAGCAGGGAGTGAAAGAGATATTTGTATACATTTATTCATAGCAGCATTACTGACACTGACCAAAATGTGGAAGCAACCAAAGTGTCTATGGTCCACAGATAGATGAATTAATACACAAAATGTGATATATACACAAAAGCATATATTTTCAGCCTTAAAAACTAAGGAAATTCAGACACATGCTACAACATGTCTGAGCCTTAAAATCATTATGCTAAGTGAAATAACCCAGTCACAAAAGGATGAATATTAACATATGATTCCACTTCTATGAGGTATCCAGAGAAGTGAAGTTCAGACACAGAAAGTAGAATGTGGTTGACAAGGGTTAAAGAGAGTTAGTGTTTAATGGATGCAGTTTCACTTGGAAAAAATGAAAAAGTACGGGAGATGGATAGTGAGGATATTTGTACAAAAATGTAAATGTAGTGAATTCATAGAACTATATAGTTTAAATGGTTTAAATGGTAAATGTTATGTTCAATGGATTTAATCACAAAGGAAAATGTAAATAAAGTACTGATACATGTTATAACATGCATGAACATTGAAAACATCCTGACAGAAAGTAGCCATACATACAGAAAAGGACACACAGATCATACTCATCTTGTGCTTTAAATCCATCAAGGTTGTGAAAATGAGGGAAAGTCTCGAGAACACTTCCAGAGAAAGTAAACTGTATCAGAATTGAAAAAGACATTTTCATGCTTTGGGGCAGGTGGTGAAAGTGGAAGTGGGCCTGTGGAATTGGATTAGAAGGTGAAAACCACAGTGATTTCTCATTTGAGGGTTATGTGGGTGTTCCCTGGGAGAGTGTCACTTTTTAGAGTAAAACGCAATGGAAGTTGTCATTTAAATTGGCATATGTGGTAAATCAGTGGTGAATGGGACATCTGAACTTGCAGGTAAAGAGTACATTGTACTGCTACTGCAAATTTTCTGTAGTTTGAAATTATTAGAAAGTAAATAACTTTGCAAAACAAACATGTCAATACCATGTCAGAAAAGTAGATAAGACATGAAACTTCATGATAGGGACCAAGCCCTACCCTGATTCAGTTCACCCAAAATGGTTAAGCTAATTGCTCTTGTAGGAATCCACATATTATTAAGAGGTACTGTAAGAGGGAAGAGCAAAATCTGACTCCGTGTTGGATCTGTTTCTTTTACTTTAACCTTTGCTTTCCGTTGCTTTTGTTATTATAATCATACATAATGGCCTGCCTCAGGGAACCCTGCCCCTCTGCCTGAATGTAAAACTAAAGTGCCCTTGTTCAGCTCGCAGGGAGACAATTTGACCCTGCCCACCTGTGAATGGCTACAGAAAAGAAGAAATTAATGCATCCCTCCCCGATGTTGGCCAAGCCAGGAGATATTTTCCAAAACTAATGGCCTTTTTACTTTACTTCCTGAGCTCCTCCCCCTCTCTGTTCTATAAAATAAACTGGCATCCAGACCCCGATAAGATGGTTTTTTGAGGACACTAGTCCACAATCTTCTTGGTCTGCTGGCTTTCCAAATAAAGTTACTATTCCTTGCTTCAACACCTCATCTCCCAATTTATTGGCCTGTCGTGCGGAAAGCAGAGTGAGCTTGGACTCAGTAACAGTACTGTGGGAAGATTATATTAGTAGTTAATGTGTCTTGGGTGTTGTGGATGACCTGGGATATAGTAGAAACAATGGGATTTCGAGTTAAAATTTTCCACATCAAACCACCAAAAGGTACAAGTAATACATGAATTTAGTAAAGTTGCATAATTCAAAAGCAATACACAAAAATCAGTTGAGTATCTATACACTAATAAAGAAGTAACAGTAAGAAAATAATCCCATTTACAATTGCATCAAAAAGAACAAAATATCTAGGTATAAATTTAACCAATGATGTGAAAGACCTGCACAATGAAAACTGTAAGACACTAATAAAGAAACTGAAGAAAAAGCAAATAAATAGAAAAATATTCTGTGTTCAAGAATATTGTTAAAATGTTCATCCAGCCAAAGCAGTGTACACATTCAATTCAATCTCTAACACATTTAAAATGGCATTTTTCACAGAAGCAGAACAAACAATCCTATCATGTGTGCAGAACAAAAAGGACCCCAAATAGCCAAAGCAATCATAAGAAAGGAGAGCACAGCTGAACTGAAATAGCTCCCTAACTTCAAACTATGCTAGGAATCCACAGGAACCAAAACAGTGTGGAAGTGGCACATAAACAGGCACATGCACTAGAAGAACAGAACAGAGAACCCAGAAATAAACCCATGTGTAAGTGGTCAGCTAATTTATGACAAAGCTGCCAAGGACATACACTAGGGAAAGTCCCCTCAATAAATGATGCCAAGGAAACTCAATACCACAAACCAAAGAAAGACTGGAAACTAACTACACCACACACAAAACTACCTGAAATTTATTGTTTTCCACATCAAGCCCATCCTCTGCTGGCTCCTCCAAAAATGGACTCCCCTCAGCAGTCAGCCACATACAGGATGCTTCTCCCCACTTTTTCTTCACCTTTTACTACCAAGGTGGCACCTCCCAGCAGGTCATGAAGACACTGTGCTCCTGTCTACGTGGACGAGGTCCAATGTTTTCCAGAAGCTGAAGTCCCAGTATGTCCTGAGGAGACCAACCTCCTGTCTGTGTAGACTTGGTCAGGCTTGTCCAGAAGCCAAAGGCCTGGCGAATCCTGAAGAGCCAACATCCTGCTTCCAATATTTAGAAAACTGCTCTGAAGAATCTGGAAGGACTTCCAGCTCGGCATCTCTGGCTCAGCGTCTCTTCCCTCTCCCAGCACTGAGCTGCCCCAGAGCCCAAGGGGAGGGCGGCGCCACTCCTGATCCCTGACCCATGACCCTGACTTCACCCTGGCTGCACTGTCCCTGGGAGGGACCCGGTGCCCAGATTCCGTGCTGTTCAGTGGGCAGCCAATGATGTGGAATCTGCTGCTTTCACTAAGCCAGGATCTGTCCTCATGTCCAAGTCCAGCACCTCAGCTTTTCTTCCAGGCCAGTTTCAGAAGTCTGACCCAGGTTCTACCCACCTAGAAGACGGGTGTATGATACACGTTTAGCCAATCCCATTTTCCATCCTCTGCTTGCTGTGATTGGTGCAGTGATGAGAATGTTATCCAAGCCAGGCCAAAGGCATACCAAGCCATGAGTTTTCATGAGCATGATTCCCTCAACTCTGTTCTTTCTCAAGATTATTTTGTCTATTCGGAACCTTCTGTGTTTTCACAAAAAAAATTTAAATTATTTGTTCTAGTTCTGTGAAAATTGCCTATGGTAGATTGATAGTGATTACATTCAATCTGTAGATTGCCTTGTTAAGTTAAATTCTGAATATATAACAGGTATACAGGTATATTTAACTAACTGTGCTCTTTTTCTTAAAAAAGTCTCCATTTGATCAGTATTTTAATATTCTTTGAACTTGGTAAGGAATTGGGGAACACTTGAACTTTCCTTTTACCTCTCATCTTTCATGCTATTCTATATTATTTAATCCCACTTTGTTTTTTCTCTTTGACAAAAGAATGGATATGTATGCATGCATGCCTCAGTGTGTGTTTCAGTATGTATATTTACAATAACTATTATTGCATTTTACCAAATTCTCTTAGAATTTTCTTTGGTTAACTTTGCTTTTTGCACCCATTCTTTCTTTCTAGTTTATCTTTCTTCTTACTGGAATACATTCTTCAATATTTTTTCACTGGGATGTGAGAATGTACTTAGTACACCTCCCTATTGAATGTTACTTTTTCTAGATACCAAATATGAGTTAGCAATCATTTTCCTCTGAACTGAGATATTACTCCATTATCTTCTGGCACCTCTTGTTTATGATAAAGAGTCTGACAATCAGTCTGAAGTTTTATATGATGGTTAGTCTAGTATTGTTCCTCTGTGAATATTCTTTTTTGGGTACCTTTTAAAAGTAAGTTCTTCATCTTAGAATTCTACTAAATATCTATTCATTTTTATGTATCATGCTCAAGCCATTATCTCTCTCTCTCTCTTTTTTACTTAAAACATTCATCTATTTTATTTTTATTGAGATTAAATATATATACTGTCAAATAAGCAAATTTTACCTATATAAATTGGTGAGTTTTTGCAAATGTATACATCCATTTAACCAGCAGAACCCCCTGAAGATATCAAACATTTCAATAACTCCTTTTAGCCAATCCTCACCACTCACTGGATAACACTGTTCTGATTTCATCACCCTCAACCAGTTTGCCTATTCTAGAACTTTATATAGATGGAATAATACAACATGTACTATTTTGTGCCCAGCTTCTTTTGTCCAGCATAATGTCTATAGATTTATCTATGTTGTTTCACATATTAGTAGTTTATTCTTTTGTTGTTTCTGTTGAGTAATAGTTCTTTGTATAAAAATACCACAATTTGTCATTCCATTCTCCTTTATATAAGCATTTGAGCTATTTTAAATGGTTTTCTATAGTAAATACAGTTTTTAAAAATGTTTTATAAGTTTTTGGTAAGCATGCATTTTTATTTCTCCAGAGTAAGTTCATAGAAATGGAATTGCCATATAATATGCTGGGTGTATGTTTTCAAATTTTTATCTTGCTGCAACTCTGTTTTCCCAAAATGGCTGAAACATTTTACATTCTCACCAGTGATATGTGAGAATTCAGTTGCTCCATATCCCTACAAGCATTTGTTATGTCATTCTGTTTTTGTTTGTTTGTTTTAGCTATTCTGATAGGTGGGTACTTATATTTTATTGTAGATTTAATTTTTATTTCCCCAATAATTAAAGATGTTGATCATAATTTTTCCTCTGTTTATTAAACATTCATATATTGTCTGTGTCTTTTCAATTATTTTTCCCATTTTTACTGGTTTACTTTTTTAAAACTTTGAGTTTCAAAAAATTCTCTCTGTGCACAGGCATAACACACACATACACAAAAACACATACATTCTGTAACAAATCTATTTGCGACTTACCTTTTTATTTTCTTAACAGATACTTTTGATGATTACAACTTATCAACTTTCCTTAATTGTTATTGCTTTTTTGTGTCCTATATAAGGAATTTTGGCCTACCTCAAGGTGGCAAAAATGTGTGCCTGTGATTCCTTTAGAAGAGTAATAGTTTTAGCTTTTAGGTTTAGCAGTAGGATCCTTTGATTTTTTTTATATGATGTGGAGAAAGGCACTAGGTTTATTTTTTCACACATTATTATTAATTGATTCCATCTCAATTTTTGGAAAGGCTGCCCTTTCCTTCACTGAATACTTTTAGCACCTTTGTTGACTATGAATATACATTGACTGGGTTCTACTATATAGCAATGACCTTGTCTGTTCTTGCCCCCGCACCACATCACTTTGATTCAGTAGCCATATGAATACTGGTTAGTCAAATAACTGAAGGCTATTAAAAACAGTGGAAGTATCAATATACATTAATGTGAGTTGCTAGGAATACATAAGTTAGGATCCCTCTAAATAAAAAGACAAAACAGTAAATAGTACTAATCATATTATAAGGCATTTCTTACTATTAAAATTAAAAAGACAGGAATGTGCATAATAACAAATTATTTATCATTGTTCTGTACATTAGCCAACATACAATAGGTAGGAAACAGAGAAAATGGTATAATTCTTGGATATCTGCTTTTCTTTCCTTTTTGGAGAGCAAGACATATATTCTGACAAAGGATTTGAATGCAGATATATAGAGATTTGTGCTTAGAAAACTTAAGATTAATAACTGTAAAAAGTGAGTTTAAGGGATTTTAGCAAATTGACTAGATAAAGCATTAATATACAAAAATCAATAATCTTTCTCAAACAATAAAAAGTTATAAAATATGATAGAAAAATCATATTTACAACATAAACAAAAATACTAAGTACCTAAGAAATTAAAAAATAATAATAATATGTAGAACTTAAAGAAATAAAATAAGGGAAGATGGTTGCATATTTACAAGCAAATAATTTTATGGATGATAAGGCATTCTAAATACTTTTCATAAAATAATGAAATTTCACTAATGTCCTCAATTAGTAAATAAAGCAATTTGGGGCTAGTTTATGTCTTTTTTTGCAACTATAACCATTTGCTGTGTGGACTAAGTTCTTCTGTCTTTACTACAGACACACATGTTACCTGAAAAGTTATAATGTGCAAGAGTACCTACAGTTCTCTGTATTTCATTCGTCTTGAATTTCTTATGAAGGTCCTCGGTTAAAAGAAATCAGGGAACATGATGGTTTATGATACTAGAACTTTTGACTGATTTTGAAACATAAATATTTCTTATAAAAATACATTTTTATTAAAAAAGTACATAAAGTTGCTTCCTATATATTATCAATTGAATCATGCCCTCCCCCCATTTATAAGTTGAACTCTTAACACCCAGTTTCTCAGAATGTGACCTTATTTGGAAACAGTCTTTGCAGATGTAATTAGTTAAGATGAGGTCATCGGGATGGGCCCTAATTCAATATGACTGGTGTCCTTTTAGAAAGGAGAAATTTGGTCACAAGCATAGATACTTAAAGAGGGAAGGTGATGTAAAGAGACACAGGGAGAAAATGGCCATCTATAAGCCAAGGAAAGAAGCTTAGAACTTATCCTTTCTTCACAGCCCTCAGAAGAAACTAATTTAGGAGACACCTTGATTTTAGACTTCTGGCATATAGAACTATGAGGCAACAAATTTCTGTTGTTTAAGCCACACAGTCTGTTGTACTTTGTTACAGCAGCTTTGACAAATTAATACACTGTATATGGCATGGAATTAAAACAATATGTGCTATCGAATGTAAAATAGTTAGCTAGTGGGATGCAGTAGCATAGCACAGGGAGATCAGCTTGATGCTTTGCGATGACCTAGAGGGGTGGGATAGAGAGGGTGGGAGGGAGGCTCAAAAGGAAGGGGATAGGGGGACATATATATATACATATGGTAGATTCATTTTGGTGTACAACAGAAACTAACACAGTGTTGTGAAGCAACTGTACTCCAATAAAGATCTTTTTTTTAAAAAAATGTGTTTTATAGAATACCAAAGTTTCAAAATGTTCTGTTCATAAGTGACTTCAAATGCAGTAAAACTACAGTGATGTTAAAACTATAGGAGATTCCATATATATGTGTTAGCATATGGTATTTGTTTTTCTCTTTCTGGCTTACTTCACTCTGTATGACAGACTCTAAGTCCATCCACCTCACTACAAATAACTCAATTTTGTTTCTTTTTATTGCTGAGTAATATTCCATTGTATATATGTGCCACATCTTCTTTATCCATTCATCTGTTGATGGACACTTAGGTTGCTTCCATGTCCTGGCTATTGTAAATAGAGCCGCAATGAACATTTTGGTACATGACTGTTTTTGAATTATGGTTTTCTCAGGGTATATGCCCAATAGTGGGATTGCTGGGTCGTATGGTAATTCTATTTGTAGTTTTTTAAGGAACCTCCATACTGTTCTCCATTGTGGCTGTATCAATTTACGTTCCCACTAACAGTGCAAGAGTGTTCCCTTTTCTCCACACCCTCTCCAGCATTTATTGTTTCTAGAATTTTTGATGATGGCCATTCTGACCGGTGTGAGATGATATCTCATTGTAGTTTTTTTTTAAGGGTCCTTTTTCACTTGTTTCCTCCACATTTATTTATTTATTAATTTTTGTTGTACACGGGCCTCTCACTGTTGTGGCCTCTCCCATTGCAGAGCACAGGCTCCAGACGCACAGGCTCAGCGGCCATGGCTCACGGGTCCAGCCGCTCCGCAGCATGTAGGATCTTCCCAGAGTGGGGCACGAACCCATATCCCCTGCATCGTCAGCGGACTCTCAACCACTGCGCCACCAGGGAAGCCCTCATTGTAGTTTGATTACATTTCTCTAATGATTAATGATGTTGAGCATTCTTTCATGTGTTTGTTGGCAATCTGTATATCTTCTTTGGAGAAATGTCTATTTAGGTCTTCTGCCCATTTTTGGATTGAGTTGGGGAGGGGGAAGGGTAAGCTGTGAGAATGTGAGAGAGTGGCATGGACATATATACACTACCAAATGTAAAATAGATAGCTAGTGGGAAGCAGCCGCATAGCACAGGGAGATCAGCTCGGTGGTTTGTGACCACCTAGAGGGGTGGGATAGGGAGGTTGGGAGGGAGGGAGATGCAAGAGGGAAGAGATATGGGAACATATGTATGTGTATAACTGACTCACTTTGTTATAAAGCAGAAACTGACACACCATTGTAAAGCAATTATACTCCAATAAAGATGTTAAAAAATAAAACCAAAAACTATAGGAGAGCAAATTTAGTTTCAAGGACGACAGGAGCACAGGAAAACTGTCAAGAGTTATAGGAGGAGCTGGAAGATTCTGAGTCAGATTGGAATGGGGCAAAGTCTGAGCGATACACATCCCTAAGAGGAAGGTGTAATGGTATTCAGAGAACCTGATGTACCTGACTTCAGCTGATGATGCCTTATTTATTTCAGCCTGGCTTCCAGATCAAACCCTTGGGGCTTCTTCCTCACAGTACTCTGATAGTAGTGAAAGATCAAGTTTACCACACTGAAAAACTCTTCTTATGTACTTTCTCTGGACTGCCTTCATTCAGCTCCCACTCATTTACTGGAAACCCACAAAACTTACTTATGTTTATTATAGAGTATAAAAATTTAATTTCTGAGATAGTTTCATTTTAATTATTTTATAAGATGTTGATTTCTCTCTAGTCCATTCACTCTAAACCCCTTCCCCAGATTCCACATCTCATTGGATAAATGTAAAATTCCTTAAAATGGCCTACATTACTCTAAATAGTTTGGTCCTTGCATACCTCTTCACTCACATCTTATCTCACACTCTTATTCATTTTCTGCACTCCAACCTCTCTGGTGTCCTTTCATTCTCTTGTATTCACTTTGCTCCCTCCCTTGCAGGACCTCTCTGTCTTCCTTCATTCTTCACCTCCTATTCATATTATACCTTTCAAGTCAGGTGTCATTTTCTCAAGAAAATACTTCCATACCTTTCAATGAGTCAATTTCACCCCCTTATTTGATATCCTGGCTCCATATACCATTTTTTTATGTAACATCTATTAAAATTTAGTCAAAAGGTACAAACTTCCAGTTATAAAATAAAAATAAAATACTGGTGATGTAATGTACAACTTGATGACTATAGTTAACATTGCTGTATGTTGTATTTGAAAGTTGCTAAGGAGAGTAAATCCTAAAAGTTTTCATTACAAGGAAAACACCCTTTTTTTTCTATCTACATGAGATATTAGACAAACTTATTGTCTAATTATTTCACAGTATATATGTCAAGCCATTACATCATCACCTTAAACTTATACAGTGCTATATGTCAATTATATATCTCAATAAACCTGAAGGAAACAATTCCCCCACAAATTAAAATTTGTTATTATCATCTGCTGGATATTTCAATTATTTGCATAATATCTGGCTCTTTCACTAGATCATAAAAATCTATGATAGGAAACATACCTGCTTTTATTTACCATTGTAACTTAGTCATATATCATAGAACATTTTGTGTATTAGTAGTTCAATAAGTTTTTTTTTTTTTAAAGTAAAGATACATAAAGATATGCAACCGCCTGTTTGAAAGGTATGTCCTTTTGAATTCATATTTCATAGAAATTACAACTATAAGGCCTGGCAATTCTACCATATATCAGGTTGACTTATTTTTTTTTTTTTTTTTTTTTTTGTGGTACGCGGGCCTCTCACTGCCGTGGCCTCTCCCGTTGCGGAGCACAGGCTCCGGACACGCAGGCTCAGCGGCCATGGCCCACGGGCCCAGCCGCTCAGCGGCATGTGGGATCCTCCCGGACCGGGGCACGAACCCGCGTCCCCTGCATCGGCAGGCGGACTCTCAACCACTGCGCCACCAGGGAGGCCCTTGACTTATTTTTTGAATCATTAAATCAAGTATTATGAAATCATAAGATATTCAAACTGGAAGTAACTTTAGATTCAATCTAGTACAGCGGTTTTGAAACTTTATGGACTTGCCACAGGGACTACCTGAAGGAGTTGTGAGGAAAATTCTGATAAGGTAGAGCTTTGGAACTCGAACTTCGAGAAACAACAACTCTACTTTCATCTATTTTATATATTAGAATTTCATGTACCTTTAATTTTAGTAAAAAAATTCTAGTGCCAGAGTTTTTTTTTTAATGTTGATATATCTCAATTCCTTTCATTGTAATTGTCAGAAAACAGAATCTACATGAGGCAAAATTACTTTAATAAGGTCAGCCAATTAGGTAATGCCAGAGGTAAAACTAGGACACAGGTAATCTGATTCCCAGAAATGTCAAGTTGGCTACTTTACCCATCAATGGATTAATATTTCATTCTTTTTTTTACATCTTTATTGGAGTATAATTGTTTTACAATGGTGTGTTAGTTTCTGCTTATAACAAAGTGAATCAGTTATACATATACATATGTTCCCATATCTCTTCCCTCGCATTAATATTTCATTCTTAAGCCAATCTAATTTTAGTTCTCCAGTTAACAAAATAAGTTGCATGTGAACATGATTAATTTAAAGGAGCTAATCATGGCTTCTCATGCTTTCAACCAACGAAGACCTATGGACCTACGTGTATGGCACTGAGTTTTGGGATCCATCATGGTTAAGCAAAAGAAATATAAACTTTTGTCTCCCACAGATCTAGGTGAGTTTGAGTCCCGATTCTACCAATTACTACAATAAATTATGTACAGTAGTAGTAAAGTCTCTGAGCTTCATTTTAGTCATCTCAAAACTGAGAATTAATCAACTTCCAACTGGGGTTGCTTGGAGGATTAAATGAAATATACAAAAGTGCTTAGCACAGTGTCTGGTACAGAATTAGTTGTCAATAAGTATGTTTCCTTTTTATTCTTCCTTTCATATTTCTTTTGCATTTGTATTTATGGGTTTATAGATCTATGGTTTATAAATATACCTGTACTTATCAAACTTAAACATGTACTTCATCTACATCCAAGTAATTAAAATCCATCAATAAATAGCAATGCATAAGTAATTCCGTGAGCTTATTTTGTTTTTTAATATTTCACATTTCATAGTGAAGGCCTAGTCAAATTACTACTTTCCTTTTACAACACCTATAATTATCTTAAGCTAAGAAATGAATATTTTTCATAATACTAATAGGACTAGAATTCTTTGTGCATTTGATAATTAGACTATATGTCTTGTGAATGTTACCCACTATTCATTTTTTTTGTAGTGAAATTTTGTGTGACCATAGATAAATTTGAGTTAAAAATGAAGAAATCTTGAAGGGAAAGAACTCTTTTTAATATCCAGCTATTTTACTTTGTCCTGAATCCTTGCTCTCCTTCTTTCTATTATTTCTGCCTGTGCTACAAAAGTAATACTAATTAAATATCTATGTATTATATATAATATATATTCATATATATGTATATCTTTACAGAATTACCTTATTCTCCACTCTTATGCTCACCTGCCCACAGGTATTACATATCATTTAATACCTAACTTACAATAAAGCAACTGCCCAGTTTCCAAGCTCAGAAACCAACTGCAATTCTTACCCTCTGGTGTCATCTATTGGTTAGATGTTAAAATTACAAATATTGTTTTATATAAATATTCTTAAAAGTACCTGCCTCCTCATTTTTACTCTCCTATGGTAATACTGCTTAATTGTACTGTTTTAAATTAGGGTTGTTTAACTTATTGTTAAATATTTAATAGTCTTTCCAAGTCTCCAGCCTACAAATGATGACATTATTCAGTCATAAATTGTTCTATTGATGGAGAATTTGTATTAAAAATTTGAACCAACTGAAAACTGTCAGACACTACATAGAATTCTCATTTCACTCTCCATTACTATATAGTAAAACACAATACAAATTAAGCAATGTATTTTAATTATTAAGTGAAAATATCATAAAATATACTTATTTTGAATTTCTATATTAGTGCCATTTTGCATGACAAAATATTTCTGTTTTATGCATTCCTCATTTTAAATCAAAAGAAACTACTTGAAGTCATAGTAAAGCCAAAACTAATAATAAAAAAATGAATCACTCATTTCACATGTTGAAATTGTCAGTTAAAAATATTAAAATGGATCAACAAATTTCCATTACTGGAACAACACATCAGAATAACAAAATCTTTTGAAGAAATGCTTGTGAAGAGATTGAGTACCCATGATAGATCTGTTTATTGTGATATTTTCATATTCCTTTTTATAGGGCTTCAGAGAAAAGCTACAGTATATGGAAATTGTAAATGAAAAATTGTTGTTGCAGATGATGTATTTCAGTGAAGCCAGATAGATCACTATGTTTGCTAGATGGCTCGAGAATTACTATTATTAGTTATCTTAGAATAATATTTCACTTTCTCTAGCATTTATAATATACTGTTTTATACTTTTGTATTCAGAATCTCTAGTTCTTTATTTTGAAACCTTAATGCCTTTCAAAATTTATCACTGGTCCAACAGATGAATTAATCAAATGGTAAGCTCTGGATGAAGGTGAATGTAGATCCTTAAATCTAGTTCTTTTATTTTCTCCTACTGATATTATATGATTTCACAGCAAATCTAAATGAAACTAAAAAAAATATAATGTAGCTTATCCCTTGCAAAAAGAGTTCTTAATCATTTCATTCTCATTGAATTACTTTATTTTAGTGTAAATCATTGCTTATTGCATTTATTTTACTTGGTTGAGAGATATTTTATTTTGTTACCAGGTCTAAGAAGCTGGTTGCATCACCATTGGTCTCTTAACTAATTAATATATAGACCAGATTTTATTAAACAACAAGTATCTTGTAGAGAAAAAATCACTGGACTATGGAGAAGCTCACCAAGGGGCTAGTTTCTGTATCTATTTATATTAAAATACAGGTATAACTGTTGTCAAACCTGCTCATATGCCCAATGTGCAGTGAGGCCAAACAAATCAAAATGTCAGAGTTTGGAGCACAGAAAGGTTTATTGCAGAGTCAAGCAAGAAGAAAATGTGGCTTCTGCTCAAAACACCTGAACTTTCCAATGGTTTTCATGGAAGAGTTTTTAAAAGCAACGTTTGGGGTGGGGCTGCATGATGCATGATTTTCTCTGATTAGTTGGTGGTGAGGTAACAGGGTGGTGTTCCTGGAATCTCAATCATCAACCTTCTGGCTCCAATCAGTGTAGGATCTCAGCAGGTAGTTGCCATCCTCTACTTGGGTGGAGGCCTTAGTTCCAGCAGAACAATTCAAAGATATATATCAGATTACTATGTATATCCCTTGAAGAGTAGCTAGGACTCTGTTTTATTGCTGAACTATTGTTTCTTAACTGCTCTTCTTTTGTTTCTGCATCCCTCACTTCCCTAATTAGTAATTGTTTGAATCTTCTCTTTGGAACTCGGGAAGGCCTAGGAGATTAAAGCTTTTTTCTACAAACAAGAGATGGGGGAGGGGGGTGCACAGAGGGTCTTTTGTATCCAAGAGGGCCCCGCAGGTTCCTGTTCATTTTCAATCTCCCACTTTCTTTGATACTCCTCAATCCTAAGAGGAACAGGTGCAGGAAAAGAAAGGGAATAAAGTTTTGGATAGAGAGGTTAATCATAAACTCAGCAGAGGAACTGGGTTTCAAGGGGACTCTGTTTCATAACTATTTCAATTTTACTTTCTTTAATTTTCTCTCTGTCCCTATTTTTTAGTGCTTCAGTTCACCGATATCTTGCTCTAGAGTAGGATTTATTATGTGAGGTTATTGATTACAGGTATTGCAATGTGATTCTGACACGAGCTAGTGGAGTTAGGCCAAATTTCACAGGTTAAATACACAGCCCTTCACAGAACTCCTCTCACTTCAGATACTAACCACAAGCTCCAGGGATCCCGGGTTCTCTGAACTTCTGACAAGTTTGAGAGTTCTCACTCTCACTCTCTCAGCTTTGATAACTTGCTGGAATGAATCACAGAACTCAGAAAAACATTATAATGACAATTACAGTCTTATTATAAAGAATACAAGTTAAGATTAGTGAAATGAAAAGACGCATAGTGTGAAACCTGTGAAGGTTCCAAATGCAAAGTTTCCATGTCCTCAGAATACCTCACCCTCCTTGCACACTGGCGTGTATTAACAACTTGGAAGTTAAACCAAACTTCCTGTATCCCAAGCTTTTACTGGGGTTTTATTGCATTTATTGCTTGAATCATTGGCCACATAACTGTGCTCAATATATAACCCCCTTTCCTTTCTGAAGTTTGGGTGGTCAGAATTATGTCACATGGCTCAAAGCCCCAGTTCTCTAATGATATGTCTGGTCTTTCCAGAATGGCTGGCACCCATTCTGAAACTATCCAGGAACCCAGAATGAGTGTCTTTAGTAGCATAAACATAAGTGTGGTTTGAGGGACCCACCATGAATAACAAAAACATTCCTATCACTAAGGAAATTCCAAAGTGTAGAAGCTCCCATCCAGGAACCAGATACAAAGACCAGACACTTGTTTATTATAAAACAGATTTCATTTTCTTTGTTTTCCTTAACATGACACAACATAGTATAGTTATGGAAAACTGCCTTTGAATCCAAGATATCTGGGCTGTATTTTAATGTTCTATAAGCTGTTTCACTGTTCTATAGGCAGGCTCTGTAAGACCAGCTTTATCTACTTAAAATTTTACCCAATAGTTTCAACTTTAAGATGAGGGGAATTGACCTCATCTTAAAAGTCATCCAAATGCCTAGTTCAAATTCTTCGTACTCCATAAAACTTCCTAGTAATGGTACTCAAAATTAATGTTTTACTTCTTTATTTTACCATAGTTCTTTATAGCTGGTAAATAATTAATATGCATTAAAAATTACCTATAATTGGGTCAATTATCTGAACGTATATTTTCCTTCAGCAATTTATAAAATTTGGGTAATGTACTACCAATATGTAGCACAATGTTGTGTGTATTAGAGTTATTCAACGAATATTTGATAAATTCGTGGTATGTTCATTCATTCTGGCTCTGAATGCACTACATAAAAAATAAAATTACAGTTAAAAATGAATATCTGTACACATACTTATGTTTAAAGAAGAATTTAATATTCAAACAACTGACAAATTTGCAAAAACGCTTTACTAATTAATTATTTTTGTTTTATCATGCCTAAGAGTACATAATCCCAGATAAAGGAAACACAGTGTTCACTCAGATAAATACAAGGTGACATTGAAGACTCAACAAGTAAACAAAACATTTAGAGAACAGGATTACAGCAAAAAAAATTATTAAATATTTTATAAAAATAACACAAATGTGCACAAAGTATACGGAAATTTTTAAAAGCTTGTATCATCAAATACTTGAATAATGGGAGAGACATATGTTTCAGAATGGAAATGTTAGTATTAAAATATATCAATAGCCTTTAAATATATTCACATATTTATTGAGTGTCCCAGCAAAACCCAATTATATAATCTTGAAACAGTTATTATAAAAAACACACCTGAAGGAATACAAGGTGAAATTATTCAAGAAAATTTTACAGCAGGAAATTAACAAGGAGAACTTCCACTAACAGATATTAAAATGAGGCAATATCATGAAACCATGTGACTGTGGTAAGAGTCTTGCATAAATAGAAGCCTGTCTTAGTAGTGTCATCAGCATCATGGTGACATAAGGCATCCTCATTTTTGTCTCCCCCTTCAACAACAAAAAATTAGCATCTATCCATGAGCAGAGGTGCCTCTGCGGGAGGTATGGGACCTAGCATCATGTGCCAAGGGACCCAGGAGGAGATGTATGCACGGTTGCTTTGGGTAATAGGCATACAGACTTCCATACCAACTGTGGAACCTGCAGGAGACTGAATCATTCTGGCCTTTATTGGACATGGTTCAGCAATGCTTGCAGAATAATGACTTGGGCCATAACCTATGGACAAAAGAGCATTTGTGGATACCGAGGTTTTCACGAAAGAAGTTCCACCACTCCACGAGAGAAAAAAAATTGTCTGGATTGAGCAAGAGAAACAGCTTGACTTTGTCAGAATCATTCCTCCCCCAAAGAGGCACAACTTAAGGCTAAACTATACAGCCCATGATTTCTCCCACAGGAGAAAGGGATAGACAGTGACTGAATGCCTGGCTTTCCCAGCTAAGGGAGGGAGGAGAATGGGAGCATGGCATATAAAATTTCCAGAGGGCACTACAGGGTTCCTGCTGACTATGCTCTGGACTCCATCAGTAAGTCTGCCCACAAGCTGCAGGGAAACAATACCTACAGATTTCCTGACAGACCTGTGATTAAACCCTGAGCACATTACGTGACAAACACACACCTTCCTCCACTCTGTAGATGGCTCCCTGAGCACGCTCCTGAGGGTGTTGGTGAGACTGAGCTCCAGTAGACATGGAAAACAGAAAGCAGATCAGACTCTACAGGCAAGGGAGAAACCACAAATGAACTGTAGCATTACCTTCAAGAAAACAAAAGAGAGGCAACTAGCAGCCATAGTGGTGCACTGTAGGATTAAGAGAAGACATACAAACTTAAGAATTTTTTAAAAAGAGGGAGCAAGGAGCAGGTGTACCCTTGCAAGTTCAGAGAATGTCTTGGAATCTATAGCAGGACTGATGAAAGATATTTTTACCCTGAAGGGAGTTAGTAAAAGTTGGAGGAAGTGACTTCTACTTCAAATGTAAAAAAAGGAATGCAGAACTTCAAGAATCATGAAAATCAAAGGAAACATAATAACATCAAAAATTCACAATAATTTTTCAGTAACAGAAAGCGAGGACATGGAAATCTATGATTTATCTGACCAATAGATAACCATAGTTTTGATTTAAATTTACCCTCTACACCGCCTTCTACATTAGTTTGCTCAAGCAGTCATAACAAAAACCCCACAGATTGAGTGGCTTAAACAACAGAAATTTATTTTCTTACAGTTCTGGAGACTGGAAGTCCAAGATCAAGGTGTCAGTGAGATTGGTTTCTCCTGAGGCCTCTCTCCTTGGCTTGCAGATGGCCACCTTCTCACTGTGTTCTCTTCACGGACTGTTCTTTCTAAGTGCCCATCCCTGTACTATCTGTGTGTGTCCTAATCTCTTCTTATTATGACACCAGTCAGTTTGGATTAGGGCCCATACTAAAGGCCCCATTTCAATTTAATTATCACTTTAAAAGTTCTATATCCAAATGCAGGTACATTCTGATGTACTGAGAGTTACAGTTTTATCATTAAAAGTTGAGGGGACACAATTTAGTCTATAACACCCTCTAATAAAACAGTTTTCTCTCTTTTACACCTTTATGGCCATTTTGTAATTCTATGTCTTCAATCTTATAAGTTCTTGTGTTCCAATGAAAGACTTTTCTAATCGACATTAAATATTTGATCATCATCATAACACATCTTAACCAACCCTTGGAATCTAGTTGCAGATTTCACAGCAGCATACATATTTGTGCTAGCAGCTTTACCCAATAGCTTAAAATTAATCAATATATGTTGATTTCTGAAAGGATGAAACCAGCCTTCACTGACAGTAACATGTTCTTTAACCTTCTTGGAATTACTGTTTTCTTTCAAAAACTCACTGGGATTTTTCATGACATCCTTCAATCTAAAGTAGAAGTTAACACTCCATTTCAACCATAAGTGGCTTTCTGTTCCTGTGCATAAATTGAAAAGCAGATATGCAGTGACAAATCAATGACAAATTTTGAAAGAAGTGATATTAGTCACTAACCATGATACACTACTTTAATTTATATAGTAATTTTTGGCCTGAAGAACCAGAAGTAAAGTTTGTGTTTTATGCAATTACTCATGGTTACTATATCATGGTAACTGAAATTTGAATTATGTTTTTGTAAGGGGTGATGCTGGTGTTTAAGTGAACCTGTTAACTGGAATCTGTTCATATTGAAACAGTGCAAAGCAAGGACTAAGTAAAGGCATAGCTACACCTGGTTCTAGTTACCTTCACCTAGCATAAACATCTGGGGAGGAGTTTAAGAAATGTTTGTGACACAAAGAAAAAGATTTGAAAGAGAATTTGAAATATATACTATAATAGCTAGAGTGGTACTAATTATCATAAAAGTCCACCACATTTCAGTGTATTAACAAAATAGAAATTAATTTATTACTTGTATAACAGTCCGATGCTGGTATTACTGATTGTGGGGAGGGGTTCCCTTCTTCATGTGGCTATTCTAGACCCTGGTTTACGGAGGATCTTTCATCTTTAACAAATAGTCTTCAAGGTTGCCCTACAAGTAGAAATCCAACCGTCAAAGGAGAAAAGTATTCTCACATGGGGTGATTTAATGGGTCAGGCATAGAAGAGATACACATCACCTCCCCTCACATTCTATTTGTTAGAACAAAAATACATGTCCAAATATAACTGCAAAACAAACTGGAAAACATAGTCCCTGGCTGAAAAACTACTTCCTAGCAACAATTTTATACTATGGAAGGAAAAGCATGAGTTTTAGAGAATATCAAATATTCTCTGACACTTTTATAAAAAGGTTAATTTAGCTTGAATGCTCAAAAAGGCTTTGGGCATTGCTTATATATTATTCCCGGGTTAATTTGGTCCTCTCAGTGTAGGAAATACATTATATACTAGCATATTTGATTTTTTTTTTCTGTTCGTCTTGTGGCTATGCTACATGGATGCAGCCATGGACTAAAAAAAACTTGGGTAGTCTATCTCTTAGCAAGTTGTCTAAGTTTGTATAACATACAATTGGGACCACATAGAAGAGGAGAATATTGGGAATTAAATTAAATTAAAATAATAAACAACAAATAAAAATGGTGTATAGGACATGCAAATATAAGTTGCTGAAAAAGAAATACAGGAAGCAATTATATATAGGAAGAAAATATTCAACTTCATTAATAAAGAAATAAACATTAAATTGAGATATCATTTTAGAAAATTAGAATAAAGATCTAAAAATAATAATGTCCTCTATTTGTTAATGTCTTCCTGAAATTAGATTTTTAAAAGTTACTTTGAATGAGCCTATAATTTGATACAGCTTTTCTGAGAAATAATTTATCAATATAAACAATCTTAAGATGGTGGTTTCCTTGGCTCAGTAATTTTACTGTTATTGATGTTTATTAATGAAATGATTGAGAATATAACCTAAGTATCCAACATTAAGGCAGTAATTAAAACAATAAGGTATATATTTTATCAAATCACTACTGTACAATCTTCAACCTTTCAAAACATATTTCATAACACTGAAGTGCTCATGGTAATATTTAGTTGAGTAATTAAGATACAGAATTATATATATTCTGTAATACCAATTAAAATGAAAAATAAAGAGGCCAAAACTTAAACTGAAACAAAATATTAACTGTTAGTCTACTTGAGTGACAGAAATATGTATGTTTTTAAAAATACCTTCTGCGTTTTTAAAACTTTTTCACAATTTATATCTATAATTGTTAGCATCAGACATATAAGCATTATTTTACAAAGAATTGGATCACTGAGTGTGCCCCACATATGTTCAGTTTAAAATAGTTTTGTTAATCTGGGGTACTAAAAGCTAGGATAACAATAAAATGAAGATTTTTATATAAGGTTAAAAGTGTTAGTTTAAATTATTATTGCCACATTGTGACAGGTATTTAAACATAGATTCTCTTTTATCAACTTAATATAATATATATACTGGAATCTGGAGAGCATAGTCGGACTATATTATAAATACTGAATTTATTTATTCATGTCCAGTTCTTTCTAACAAAGACTTCCAGATGAGTCATATATAGTGGAAACCTATGATAGCAAATGCTTGAATTGAAAATATGATACATTTTTATATCATGTACCAAGAATAGAGACACATAAAAATTCTCATTATGAGGTGTTATTAAAACGTATCTGATTTATTTGTTGAATAAATTGTATTGGTAGATCATGAAAATGATTTTTAGAATGGAACATGAGAGCAGAACAATGATGAGTGGTTGAATGAAAAACAAAAAATATAAATTGTCTTCAAAGTTGACTTGAAGGTGCCAAACAGCATGGCTATTCCATTGTCCAAATTTTTAATCATCAGTCTTTTCATTAATTATTAGATGAAAAGCTTATTAGAACATTATTAAAATAACATTATTAGATGTTCTTAATGGAAATAATTTACAAAATCTTAAACTAATATAACATGCAATAAAATAATCTCCCACTGAATTTTCTCTTCCTAGATAACCAATTTTTTCTATGTGACATGATACTCAAAGTATTTTTAAATATTAATATTTTTTGCAAACATATTTTCATTATCACTTGCACATTTGGTATTTTAAAGACCATTCATATTTGCTTTGCTGCCAATCAATGTGTCTTCCTTCATAAATTCTGTAGCTAACTGATTAATTAACTTTATGACTTGGTTCTGAATAAAGACATACAAAAAAGCATTATTAAGTTCAAGAGATATGTAAATTATAAAAAATATGAATAAATATATGTTACTTTTCTACTATATACCAGGTATTATTCTAGGCATTGGGGCAGAGTAAGGTATTAAACAAAAATAAAAGTAATAAGAGTTTCCATAGATCAAATGCTTCCACTGTCTTAAGCACTTTACTTACATTAACTCATTTGAACCTCAAAACATCTTTGGGAAGCTGATCTGATAAGTTTCTTAATTATCTGGGCCTCAATATATTTACCTATACAATATGTATAATATTAACTTTCTTATTGATTGCTTAGAAGAATTTACATTCCTACCTTGATTATATATATATAATAAAGATTCTGATTTTTTTTCTCACATCGACCTTGAGACCTCTCCTGACTGTCAAATCTATGACTCACAATTACAATATCTAAAGCACATTCTTCTCTGAGAGAAGATATTGAGAAAAAAATCTTTATATCATGGTCAGTGAAGAGGCACTTAGAAACAGGTTAATATTAAATTATGTAAAACATGAAAAACAATATATTCTTAATATTAGATTTGTATAGCCAATAAAAGTAGATTCTAAACAAATGTATTTTCTCTTTGTTGAAATATCCTTCATTTTCCCTCCATAACCACCTTTATATCCTTATTTCTCCTGTCATACAGATCCTTTTTTTTTTTCCATTCATCTCTAAACATCTGGAGCATTCATCAGATCCTGTTCCTCACTAACCCTGTGTTCAGACTCTCTGGCAGTATGCTTAAAAAAAGAAGCTTTGCCACAAAGGGGATCAGCTGCTAATAAGATCTTTAACTTCTCCCTCTATCCTTTTGCCCTTTCCCCTCCCTTTTTCTCTCCTTCACAGATATTAGATTTTTTGGTCTGATATACAGAAATAGGGTATGGATTATGACATTCAATTCTTACATTACCTTAAATCTATTGTCATGATGTCTGTAAATGAGAGGGATTGTGTTTGACTGGCTCAGAATGCAGTAGACTCATGTATAATCAACTAAAGAGTATTTCTTTAAGTAAGAAAAATGTGCAGAAAACAAATTGAAATTTTCAAATGACACTGCTTTTAGTGTGCACTTCTAATTGCTATAGAACATGCTTTTTTTTTCAGCAGCCAGACCCATTTATGACAATGCTATTTGCTTGAATTCCATTACAGTTATAAAATTTTACCTTAATCTAGCACTTTTCATCTAAGAATGTCAAAGTGCTATACAAGCACAGGCTCTTATTACACTAATCCTCTTAACATTTGGGATGGGTTAGCAGCAGAGAAAGGCCAATTCCACTTGTGTAACTTGCTATCTAAGCAGATACCTGTCCAGGCCTGGGGAGGTCTCCCTGCTTAGGGCTGCATGTAGAAACTTTCCAAATCTGGAAAAGTTCTTAGGTGAGTCTAGGACATGCATTTTTGAGAGTTAGAGATAATGGCTTCTTTTGCTCTCTAGATAAAATATCACTCTCAGATTATATGTCTGTTTGCCTTTTGATGGAAACAATAAGGGAGGCTGGAGAGAGGTGAGTAAATTTTCACCATTTGCCACCCTTTAAAAGGCAAAAATAGTAAGATATTTTTGACCATTCTTTTTGAAAATCTATATTTTAAAGCTATATTTTCTCCCTTCTATTTTTACAACTAAAATGAACTTAATCTTAATAATATAAGTGGTAATTTTTTTTTAAAAGAAGTACATAACTAGATCATGGATAACCTGAGCTAAAGGGTGATTTGGTAGGATGAGTTATAGGCACTGCCAAACAAATCTCCCAGGCTATAGTCTTTTTTCCTATTTTCCTGTTGTCTTGTGCCTGTATTATTTAAGAGGTTATTGTTTACATGGTCTTAAGTTGGGTGCCAGGATTCTGACACATTGTACTTTTTATTCCTCTATTTCTAATCACAATTTTATTTCACTATTTACATGAACAGGAAATTTATTGCACTACTTATTACCAGGTTAGCACTCCAACTCTAGACTGAATGTATAAAAGGAGTTTTAAAATAAGATGAGAACACCTTCACAAAATAAATTTTCTTTCTGTGATCCAGAAGCTCATTTATCTTAATTATTTTGGATGTTTTTCCCCATTACAGCTCCACTTTACATTTTCAGAGAACTGAAATCATTAACTAGTTTCCTTTAAAATGAATGTAAATTCTGAAAGATGACGTCCCTATAATTATTTCTGTCACCTGAATAAAAGGTATATTGTTCACAATGTCACAAATCATTAAGAAAAATAATTTATGCATAGTAAATTCTACCAGGAGAAGTGTATCTTTTATGAATAACTCCCTGCAGATATTGAGTAAATCTCACTGTTAAATTTTCAGGCCTACATTGGCAATAACAGTCTGTATGCTTTGTGCAATTGGCAAAAACATCAGAAAATAGAAAACTTTTTGAAATAATGACCTTTTGAATTGAAATTTAAATCTACAATGATATCATATAGCCAGCTGATAAATTGGATAGAAATTGGATTAAAGCAGAAGGAGTAGGAGTAACTTGTGATAGTTGTTTTAGTTTTGCTGTGTGTTTTTTTTTGTTGTTGTTGTTATATTTTGTTTTCTTTTGATCTAGGTCAACAGAATTGAAAGGTAAAATTATATAAAAGAAATGTGGCTTAAATCAATTAAAGATTATTTACTAGACTTACAGTTTTCCTATTTGTAAGTTACCTACATTCACTTTATAGGAGATTGTCCAGATATCTGTAGATTATATTTCATGAAGTAATTTTTAAATATTCTATCTGTAAAATATATTCTTTTCATAGTTTCATTTTTATATTCTTAAAATAGGGGTTTTAAATTTTAAAATAAATAAATATTTATAATACAAGATTAAAAATTACTTATCTTGCCATGAGGTTGCATGATAATCAAATTGACTTTCCATTCCCACAGCAATTTGATCATTCCAATCTTAACTAAATTTGATTAGGGTTACCACTTAGGAAGCACATTCTCATGATCATGTTAAATGGTCCAATTTCTTCCCAACTGAAGTAAAAGTTGACATTGGCAAAGTAGCATTGGTCAAAAGAAAATATGTGTATGTGTAACTTTAGTAGAAACTGGAAACTATTTCTTAGTTTTTAGTAGGTTCATTTCTAAACACTGGAGCTCTAAAAGTTTAAATGTTTATCAAACACACAAATTTTTCAAAAGGACTCAAGTTACCTACAAGTTCAAAACATTTACTTATCACACAATTTTTCCTTTCTATGTATTTATTACCATAGGTCGGTAGAGAATAATCAGTCACACTGTCAGTGTTTCAGCTGAAATGCCTTCAAAAGATTTTAGAGGTCTGTATCCTTTAGCTCATGTTATAACGTTTGAATTTCAGATTTTGATGTCAATCCAGTTCTTGCATTACTGCTGATTCAGATGAAAAGAATTCAAGACAGCACATACTAAAAATTTACATGTTATATGTATATTTATTTTCAATTAATATTTTAAACATTAGTTTTCTCTTTTGTTCTTTAAGGTACCAGTTTGTTTTGTGATGTAGGGAAAAGAAATTCATGCATTTAAAATTCAGTAGTTTATTACTTTCTTTGATTTTGATTCACCTTGAAAGACACCAAGAGGTATATTTATTTTCTTAATTAAAATGATTTTCGACACAAGCCACTTAGATAGCCTCATCCACCAGAGGGCAGACAGCAGAAGCAAGAAGAATTACAATCCTGCAGCCTGTGGAACAAAAACCACATACACAGAAAGATAGACAAGATGAAAAGGCAAAGAGCTATGTACCAGATGAAGGAACAAGATAAAACCCAGAAAAACAAGTAAATGAAGTGGAGATAGGCAACTTTCCAGAAAAAGAATTCAGAATAATGATAGTGAAGATGATCCAGGACCTCGGGAAAATAATGGAGGCAAAGATCGAGAAGATGCAAGAAATGTTTAACAAAGAACTAGAAGAATTAAAGAACAAACAAACAGAGATGAACAATACAATAACTGAAATGAAAACTACACTAGAAGGAATCAGTAGCAGAATAACTGAGGCAGAAGAATGGATAAGTGACCTGGAAGACAGAATGGTGGAATTCACTGCTGCGGAACAGAATAAAGAAAAAAACAATGAAAAGAAATGAAGATAGCCTAAGAGACCTCTGGGACAACATTAAATGCAACAACATTCATATTATAGGGGTCCCAAAAGGAGAAGAGAGAGAGAAAGGACTAGAGAAAATATTTGAAGAGATTATACTCGAAAATTCCCTAACATGGGAAAGGAAAGAACGACCCAAGTCAAGGAAGAGCAGCGAGATTCATAAAGGATAAACCCAAGAAGAAACACTCAGAGACAAATAGTAATCAAATTGGCAAAAATTAAAGGCAAAGAAAAATTATTGAAAGCAGCAAGGGAAAAATGAGAAATAACATACAAGGGAACTCCCATAAGGTTAACAGCTGATTTCTCAGCAGAAACTCTACAAGCCAGAAGGATGTGGCATGATATGCTTAAAGTGTTGGAAGGGAAGAACCTACAGCCAAGATTACTCTACATGCCAAGGATCTTATTCAGATTCGATGGAGAAATAAAAAGCTTTACAGACAAGCAAAAGCTAAGAGAATTCAGCACCACCAAACCAGCTTTACAACAAATGCTAAAGGAATTTCTCTAAATGGGAAACACAAAAGAAGAAAAGGACCTACAAAAACAAACGCAAAACGATTAAGAAAATGGTCATAGGAACATATGTATCGGTAATTACCTTAAACGTGAATGGATTAAATGCTCCAACCAAAAAACATAGACTGGCTGAATGGACACAAAAACAAGACACATATATATGCTGTCTACAAGAGACCCACTTCAGAGCCAGGGACACATACAGACTGAAAGTGAGGGGATGGAAAAATATATTCCATGCAAATAGAAATCAAAAGAAAGCTGGGGTAACAATATTCATATCATATAAAATAGATTTTAAAATAAAGAAAGTTACAAAAGGCAAGGCAGTACACCACATAATGATCAGGGGATGAAACAAAAGAGAAGGTATAACAATTATAAATATATTTGCACCCAACATAGGAGCACCTCAATATATAAGGCAACTGCTAACAGCTATAAAAGAGGAAATTGACAATAACACTATAATAGTGGGGGAATATAACACCTCACTTACACCAATGGACAGATCATCCAAAATGAAAATAAATAAGGAAACAGAAACTTTAAATGACACAATAGACCAGATAGATTTAATTGATATTTATAGGACATTCCATCCAAAAACAGAAGATTACACTTTCTTCTCAAGTGTGCATGGAACATTCTCCAGGATAGATCACGTGTTGGGTCACAAATCAGCCTCAGTAAATTTAAGAAAATTGAAATAATATCAAGTACCTTTTCTGAGCCCAATGCTATGAGATGAGAAGTGAATTACAGGGAAAAAAAATGTAAAAAACACAAACACATGGAGGCCAAACCATACATTACTAAATAACTAAGAGATAACTGAAGAAATCAAAGAGGAAATCAAAAAATACCTAGAGAAAAATGACAATGAAACCCTGATGATCCAGAACCTACGGGATGCAGCTAAAGCAGTTCTAAGAGGGAAGTTTATAGATATACAAGCCTAACTCAAGAAACAAGAAAAATCTCAAATAAACCATCTAACCTTACACCTAAAGGAACCAGAGAAAGAAGAACAAACAAAACCCAAAGTTAGCAGAAGGAAAGAAATCATAAAGATCAGAGCAGAAATAAATGAAATAGAAACAAAGAAAACAATAGCAAAGATCAATAAAACTAAAAACTGGTTCTTTGAGAAGATAAACAAAATTGATAAACCATTAGCCAGACTCATCAAGAAAAAGAGGGAGAGGACTCAAAACAATAAACTTAGAATTGAAAAAGGAAAAGTTAAAACAGACACTGCAGAAATACAAAGCATCCTAAGAGACTACTACAAGCAACTCTATGCCAATAAAATGGACAACCTGGAAGAAATGCACAAATTCTTAAAAAGGTATAACCTCCCAAGACTGAACCAGGAAGAAATAGAAAATAGGAACAAACAATCACAAGTAATGAAATTGAAACTGTGATTAAAAATCTTCTAACAAACAAAAGTCCAGGACCAGGTGGCTTCACATGTGAATCCTATCAAACATTTAGAGAAGAACTAACATCCATCCTTCTCAAACTCTTCCAAAAAATTGCAGAGGAAGGAACACTCACAAACTCATTCTATGAGGCCACCATCACCCAGATACCAAAACCAGACAAAATTACTACAAAAAATGAAAATTACAGACCAATATCACTGATGAATATAGATGCAAAAATCCACAACATAATACTAGCAAACAGAATCCAACAGCACATTAAAAGGATCATACAGCATGATCAAGTGGGATTTATTGCAGGGATGAAAGGATTCTTCAATATACGCAAATCAATCAATGTGATACACCATATTAACAAACTGAAGAATAAAAACCATATGATCATCTCAATAGATGCAGAGAAAGCTTTTGACAAAATTCAGCACCAATTTATGATAAAAACTCTCCAGAAAGTGGGCATAGGGGGAACCTACCTCAACATAATAAAGTCCATATATGACAAACACACAGCAAACATCATTCTCAATGGTGAAAAACTGAAAGCATTTCCTCTAAGATCAGGAACAAGACAAGGATGACCACTCTCACCACTATTATTCAGTATAGTTTTGGAAGTCCTCTCCACGGAAATCAGAGAAGAAAAAGAAATAAAAGGAATCCAAATTGGAAAAGAAGAAGTAACACTGTCACTGTTTGCAGATGACTTGATACTATACATAGAGAATCCTACTGATGCCACCAGAAAACTACTAGAGCTAATCAATGAATTTGGTAAAGTTTCAGGACACAAAATTAATGCACAGAAATTTATTACATTCCTATACACTAATGATGAAAAATCTGAAAGAGAAATTAAGGAAACACTCCCATTTACCACTGCAACAAAAATAATAAAATATCTAGGAATAAACCTACTTAGGGACACAAGACCTGTATGCAGAAAACTATAAGACACTGATGAAATAAATTAAAGATACTACCAACAGATGGAGAGATATACCATGTTCTTGGATTGGAAGAATCAATATTGTGAAAATGACTATACTACCCAAATCAATCTACAGATTAAATGCAATCCCTTTCAAATTACCAATGTCATTTTTTACTGAACTAGAACAAATAATCTTAAAATTTGTATGGAGATACAAAAGACCCTGAATAGCCAAAGCAGTCTTGAGGGAAAAAAATGGAGTTGGAGTAATCAGACTCCCTGCCTTCAGACTATACTACAAAGCTACAGTAATCAAGACAATATGGTACTGACAAGAAACAGAAACATAGATCAATGGAACAAGATAGAAAGCCCAGAGATAAACCCATGCACCTGTGGTCAACTAATCTATGATAAAGGAGGCAAGGATATACAATGGAGAAAAGACAGTCTCTTCAATAAGTGGTGCTGAGAAAACTGGACAGTTACAAGTAAAAGAGTGAAATTAGAACACTCCCTAACACCATACACAAAAATAAGCTCAAAATGGATTAGAGATCTAAATGTAAGACTGGACACTATAAAACTCTTAGAGGAAAACATAGGAAAGACACTATTTGACATAAATCACAGCAAGGTCCTTTTTGATCCACCTCCTAGAGTAATGGAAATAAAAACAAAAATAAGCAAATGGGAACTAATGAAACTTAAAAGTTTTTGCACAGCAAAGGAAACCATAAACAAGATGGAAAGACAACCCTCAGAATGGGAGTAAATATTTGCAAATGGATCAAGGATTAATCTCCAAAATATATAAACAGCTCATGCAGCTTAATATTAAAGAAAAAAAAACAAGCCAATCCAAAAATGGGCTGAAGACCTAAATAGACATTTCTCCAAAGAAGACATACAGGTGGCCAAGAAGCACATGAAAAGCTGCTCAACATCACTAATTATTAGAGAAATGAAAATCAAAACTACAATGAGGTATCACCTCACACCAGTTAGAATGGACATCATCAGAAAATCTACAAACAACAAATGCTGGAGAGGGTGTGTAGAAAAGGGAACCCTCTTGCACTGTTTGTGGGAATGTAAATTGATACAACCACTATGGAGAACAGTATGGAGGTTCCTTAAAAAACTAAAAATAGAATTACCATATGATGAAGCAATCCCACTACTGAGCATATACCCAGAAAAAACCATAATTCAAAAAGACACATGCACCCCAATGTTCATCGTGGCACTATTTACAATAGCCAGGTCATGGAAGCAACCTAAATGCCCATCGAGAGATGAATGGATAAAGAAGTTGTGGTACATATATACAATGGAATATTACTCAGCCATAAAAGGGAACGAAATATAGTCATTTCTTGATACGTGGGTGGATCTGGAGACTGTCATACAGAGTGAAGTAAGTCAGAAAGAGAAAAACAAATATTGTATATTAACGCATATATGTGGAACCTAGAAAAATCATACAGATGAACTGGCTTGCAGGGCAGAAGTTGAGACACAGATATGGAGAACAAATGTATGGCCCCAAGTGGGTAAGGCCATGGGGTGGTGGGGTTGGTGGTGTGCTGAATTGGGCAATTGGGATTGACCTGTATACACTGATGTGTATAAAATTTATGACTAATAAGAACCTGCTGTATAAAAAAATAAATTAAATAAAATTTAAAAATTAAAAGAAAAAAAAGAAGCAGACTCACAGATAAAAAACAAACCAGTGGTTACCACTTGTGGGGGTGTGTAGTATAGGGGTGGGGGAAAAAAGGGTTATCATGGGTTTATATGAAGTCACGTTTGTGAATCTTTTGGAAATTGTAAAGCACTATAAAATTTTTAAAATCTTTCATTCAATAAAAAATTATTTACAATTCAATTATTTTAATCCCTATAGAGAAGTCAAAACTGTGATTTTGATATAGAAAATTAAAAAAAATGATTTTCAAATACTTGTGCATAAAGGTTGCATAGCATCTTTTCAATTTTTTTTAGATGTAATCTCATTGGTTTATTCACTATTAGAACTAAATTGAATAAACAATTCCTGAATCCATTGATTGTTTTACCAAGTTGTAATTACTTAGTTTACTTGAAGCAACATAGTTGCTTCAAGAAATCGTTTTGACTATCATATTATTATGGAAAAAATATGAAAAGGGTGAATTCACTTATTCTAAATAAACAAAAACAAATTAATAATTTAGGGCAGCAGAGTGCTTTTAATTTGGTAGTTTACACCAATAAGTACTAAAAGACTATGCAATTACTCTGAAATATTAATACACGACAATACAGTTCCAATTTTAGGTAACACTTCAAAGTAAAGAAAGATCCTATACAACATATATGAAAGAAGCATACTGGAGGAAGCCTCTGCTCCATCCCTTCACCCTCCATAATTAACAGTACATCAGAAAATATATGCTGCATTTAAAATAAAATATAAACTTTAAGATATTATGGATGTAGAAATCAAAGATTTTCTGCAAATTGTAACTGTATCTTGTAACTATCCCAATGGTAACTATCATGGAAAAAGAATAATGTGGAATAGAAGGATCTGCCAAACTTAAATCTTAGTAGAAAAAAAATCCAATTCAAAGAATCATTCCGTGTTTTTTAGCTAAGGAACACACTCTGGTCTTCATAAGAGGTGTTAGGTTTAAATATAATCAAAACTCAACATATTGTAGTTTGTGTAAACTTTCTTAATTACTTCCATAATAAATAGTCCAAGGCTTTGGAAAGTTAGAATGTTCTGTGATGGAATTGTATTAACTGGAGGAGATATGGTGGAAATATATTGATTCTGTTTAGTTGCTTTTGCTTTTCTTCCATCAAAGTACAAATTTGTGTCCTTTAGATGTCTGGATTAAATGGTTTGTCATACTAAAATTAATTAGCATTTAGGAGGTATGAGATTTAAATACAATTGTTTTTAATTTTTTCTTAGACCTAAAAAGGGACATTAGTGGAAAAACCGGTAAAATCCAAATAAAGTTTGATGTTTAGTTAGTACTAATCTACCCATATTGATTTCTTAGTTTTACCTGGACCATATAAATGTGAGATACTAATAGTACCATGTCTTAGTCTGTTCCAGCTTCTATAACAAAATGCCATAAACTAGGTGTCTGGTAAATAACAGAAATTTATTTTCACAGTTCTGCAGGCTGAGAAGTCCAGGATCAAGTCACTGGCAGATTCAGTGTCTCGTGAAGGCTCACTCCTTGTCAGAGCAAGAAGACAGCCATATTCTTGCTGTGTTCTCAGATGATTTAAGGGGGTGAGGGAGCTCTTTGGAGTCTCTTTTATGAGAGCATTAATCCCATTTAAGTGGGCTCTGCAATCATGACCTAATCACCTCCCAAAGGCCCTGCCTCCAAATGCCATCACATTGGGGATTAAGTTTCAATATATGAATTTGGGTTAATGAAATATTCAGTGTATAGCTTTCTGTCCCTGTTTCCCCCAAATCCATGTCCTTCTCACATGCAAAGTGCAATCATTCCATCTCAATAACCCTGAAAGTCTCAATTTGTTTTAGCATGAGCTCAAAAATCTAAATCCAAAGTCTTCTCTAAATATCATCTAAGTCAGATATGGGTGAGACTCAATGTTTGATTCACCCTGAGGCAAATTCCCTTCCTGCTAGGAAACCAAAAACGTTATGAGTTTTCAAAATACAATTGTGGAATAGGCATAGGATAGATATTACCTTTCCAAAAGGGAGAAATAGGAAAAGAGGAAAAAGAAGGATAGGTCCCATATAAGTCTAACAGCTAACAGGGCAAACAACATTAACTTTTAAAGCTCAAGAATAATCATCTTTGGCTTGATGTTCTGCCTTCCAGGTCCACTGGGGTAGCAACATCACCCCCTTGGCTCAATGAAACCACCCTGAAGTGTCTCTTCCAAGCTGCAGTCCTGGAGCCCATGACTTTATCAGGCAGCCACTTCCTTTGAAGTCTAGTTAGAGGCAGCCATAACCTCCAGGCCCGTTCATTCTGTGTACCAGCAGAGATGGCACCACATGGAAACCATCAAAGTTTGCTGCCTGTGCTCCTTGGTGGGGTGGCTCACACCACACTGGGACCCACTGAAGTTGCACCTGGGGCAGCTAAGGAGCATAGTACCAGCGTGTGGGGGAGTGGAGCTTTCAATGTGATGCAACACTAGGCAGTGTAGTCAAATGTCCCACAGGTGGCCACAGGTGGCCCATCTTACGAAATCTCTGTCCCCTAGCCCTGGCACTCTGGGCCTGTCAGGTGATTGGCAGCCCTGATGAACTCTGAATTGCCTTCAGGGTCATTCTTCTATTGTCTTGAAAAATAGCTCTTGGCTTCTATTGAGATGGCTGATTCATCCTAATCTCTTTATGGTTGCTTGGTCACATCTTACCATTTTTTGTAATATGCTGAGAGTTTTTCAAATCTTTAAGTTTTGCTTCTATTTTGCTTAACAGTACCACCTTTATGTCATTTTTCTCTTTTCACATTTTACTGTAAGCAGTCAGGAGGAGCCAAGCCACACCCTCATTACTTTCCATAAAAATAGCCTCAGCTGAATATTCAATTTCATCACTCACAAGTCCTACATTTCAAAAAACACTGGGACATTAACAGAATTCAGCCAGGTTTCTTTGCCACTTTATAACCAAGATCACCTTTCCTGTAGTTTCCAATAATATGTTTCTCATTTCCACCTGGGACCTCATCAGAATAGCCTGTACCATCCATATTTCTACCAACATTCTGTTTAGGATTACTTAGCTATTCCCTAAGAAGTTTGGGACTTTCTCTACAGCTCTTTTGTTTCAGAGCTCTAATCAGAATCACCTTTAACTATCTGTTCACAGAAATGTAGGCTTTTCTAGCATGCACCTCAGAACTCTTACAGCTTCTACCACTACCCAGTTCCAAAGCTGCTTTCACATTTTAGGAATTTGTTACTACAGCATCCCACTTCTCAGTACCAATTCTGTCTCAGTACATTCAGTATGCTATAACAGAATATAAGATAGCTATTTAGATAAATTGTATGCCAAGATGTTCCAGGTTTATCATCTACATGTCCTAATCCAGACCTGAAATTATCAATTTCTCCAAGGAATCCCAATTTTTTTTTAGTGGGAAATGATATTTGCAGATCAGAATTTGGAGGATGTTGGGTAATTACCTAAATATTTTGAAAACTGTTAAATAAAGGGAAAAATAAAATATTGCAACTTTCTGTGTGACTGGTAAAATTATTTAAGATACTTTCCATATTTATTAAGTAGGTGTACATTTAAAGAGTAACTTTGAAAATTAAATATGTATAATCTAGTGACTGAAATACAGTATTCACTCAGTAAGCATGAGAAGAAAATAAAAATTTGTCATGAGAAATAAAATATCTACAGATACATTCTATCTATCATCTATCTATCTATCTATCTGTTTATCTATCTATCTATCTAACTATCTATCTATCTACATCCCTAAAGAAACCACAAGAAAACTGGTAGAATATATAAATGAATTCAGTAAAGTTGCAGGTTATAAAACCAATACACTATATCTATATAGATAGATATAAGGAAATATTCAGCCATAAAAAAGAATGAAATTTTGCCATTTGTGACATCATGGAAGAACTCTGAGGACACTATGCTAAGTTAAATGTGTCAGAAAGAGGAAGGCAAGTACCATATAATCTTACTTATGTGTGGAATCTAACAGTGACAACAACAAAGCTTGTAGAAACAGAACTAATTTGTGATTGTCAGAGGTGGGGGTTGTGCGTGGCAAAATGGGTAAAGGAAGTCAAAATGTACAAACTTCCAGTTCTAATATAAATAAGTCATGAGGATGTATTGTACAGAATGGAGAAAATAGTACTCCAATAATAATATTGCATTGTATGTTTTAAAGTTGCTAAGACAGTAGATCTTAAAAATTCTCATCACAAGAAATAAAATTCTGCAACTATGTGTGGTGATGGATATTAACTAGACTTACTGTGGTGATCATTTCACAATCTATACAAATATCAAATCATTATATTATACACCTGAAACTAATATAATATTGTATGTCAATTATACTTCAATAAAAAGTAAGACAGAATATAGACCAATGGAATAGAATAGAGAGCCCAGAAATAAACAATTGTATGTATAGTCAATTGATTTTTGACAAGGGTGCCAATAACATTAAAAGGAGAAAGGACAATCTTTGAAGCAAATGGTTCTGGGAAAATTGGGTATCAACATGCAAAGAATAGAGTTGGACCCTTACTTTAGAGCATATGCAAAAATTAATTAAAATCAGATTCAAGACCTAAACATAAGTGCTAAAATTGTAAAACTCTTAGAAGAATATGTAGAGCATATCTCCCATGGCATTGCATTTGGCAGTGATTTCATGGATGTGACATTAAGCAAAATATGGAAAATAGATAAATATGATTTATAAAATTAAAAATTTTGCACATCAATGTGAACTGCCAAAAGAGAGAAAATGCAACTCACAGAAAGGAAAAAAAAAATATTTGCAAGTCATATGTATGACAAGGAAGTAATATCCATAATATATAAAAAACAGTTATGACTCAACCCCCAAAAAACAAACAATCCAATTAAGAATGAGCAAATAACCTGAATAGATATTTCTCCAAAGAAGATAACAAATGATCAATTAACTCATGAAAAGGTGCTCAACATCACTAACTATTAGGGAAATGCAACTCAAAATCACAATGTGTTACTACTTCACACACATTAGGTTGGCTATTATGATTAAAAAAAAGACAGAAAATTATAAGTGTTGGCAAGGATTCCTGGGGAATTACAGGATAGAATGCAGAATGTGACAAAACAATCTAACTGCCTTATAAATGTATGAAATATCCTCACTGAAGTCTGAAGCAAAAAAGCTGCTGACTTATGTAACTTTAGAAATGAGTTGGGTCTTTAAAGGGAAAAGAAAAATGCACATAACCACTGAACTTTAGGTGATAAAACTGATTTCTACTGAGGTAGAATGTTAATAATTCTGATATTTCGTCCCTTGCTTATATGTAACCTCCCACGCTAACAAACAGTGAGAAACCTGGATCCCGACACCTGTCATTCATTTATTTAATTGTTCAATTCCAGTATATATGAATAACTTTCATCTCTTAGCCCAGTCAGAGATTGTCTCAGCTCTGCAGAGAGCTTCCTGCACACTCAACTCTCAGAGTCTGCTTCACATGAAACCAAACCTGTAATAAACGTTTACCATCAAAATGATCAACCTTATTAATTTAAAATGTTTTTCTCTTCAAATGTGTCAGTTTCTTCCTTTTATTATTTAAAACTGATTTTTATTACTTCTCAACCAGTCTTAAGCAGTGACAAGATTATTCCATTAAACTCTGAGGTGTGGGCTATATACCTTTGCTGTTGCCACTTTCTTGAGTGGGACTTCTGCTTAGGTTCATCAAAAGTGATGTACATACAGATTATTGTGCATGTCTATATTCATACAGTTAGAGAAAAAATAAAATTAAATGACACTTTTTAAAGCATGGTAGAAAGAAGACTTTTTGTTCAAGGAGGGGAGGACAATTACGATAAGTATAAGGATCACTGAGATGGCATTTTGCAGTGGAGGAGAGAGATTGGGCTCAACTCTGAATACAGCATGGGCAAGTGAGTATCAATAGCCAGAGAGCAGGGTGGGGTCAGTGGGTGAAAAATTACTAAGAAGTACATCAGGGGTAAGGGGGGGAATCTGGCTGAACCGACTTAAAGGATTGTTCCTGAAGGCAGGCCGGGGTGATCACACATCACCAGGAGGATAGTGAAGGGTGAGGAACTCAACTGATATCAAGGGTGATCAGATATGGAGGATAGGATATTATGGCTAAACTCAGGCAGAATTCTTGATAAAATTGGACAATGCAGAGAAGAACACATAAGCCCCAAATTCAGGCCTAATTGAAAAAGAGTTCAAGGGACCCTGAGAAGAATTTGAACAATGACATAATCTTTGTCACTATCCAGCTGTAGAGATGGTAGTGCAACTTCTTAGGAGGTATAATGGTGGTTATATATAATGGTTTAACTCAGTGAAGATGCCAACTAAAACTGTTTTGTGTAGCAGCCTTCAGATCAAATCATATGTATTTCTTCTGTGAGGATATCCTCCTGTTTGTATTTAAAAATATATCAATATCATGTGATTCTCACATTGGATCACATCAGCTGAGGGTTTAGGAAATTATCTGGTTAATCAACTACAAAGTAGAGGGCAACTTTGAAATCAGAAATTCTGTCTGTTCCCTCAAACATAACCTGGTTATGTTAAGGTATCTCAAGAATACCTTTTCTTTTCTTCTTTGGAAAAAAGTTTAATCACTAGTTCTGTTATACATGAGAGACAGGTATCAGACAAATTGAACACAAAATAATGAAATTAGTTGAAAAATTTCCTAATTATATATTTTTCACTGAGTTTCTGCAATAGGAAGTCATCGTCCAACTTTTATTTTTCTAAGTTAAGATTAGATATTGAATTAATCTAAAAATTTACAGAATCAAATGTTAAACTATAATTTTTGAGCATTTACCTTTTGTCAGTAATTTGCTGAATGGTACTTTTACAATATCTCATTTATTTTCAGAGCAATATGAGAAGTATTTAGCAATATGTAGACTGTACAGATGAGAAAACTGGAGCTTTACCTATTGTTCTTAGACTTAAAGAACTTAAGTTTTGCAAGCAGATATGCATGGAAAGAGCATTCCAGGCAGAACAAATAGTACTGCAATGTCAAGGAGACACAAGTAGGCATTTCTTTTTAGGGAAACTGCATGTAGTTTAGTGTGAGTAGAATATAAGTGATGAAAGAGAAGAAAATGAGGTTGGTTATGCAGGCAGAGACCAGAGGGCTATGCATACTATGCTAGGGTGATTTTATCTTTATTTAATTGGAAGTCTTGAAAGAAATTGAACCAAGAGGGTTACAACCTCAAGTTTATCTCTTAGATAAAAATAGCCTCAGATTTCAATTGTCTGCTGGCAGAATCTAAAGACACAGCAGCAGAAATGGGCACAAGCACACATTTTGGTGGTAAAGCTACATAACTCTTTAGGTAGAAGGAAATTGGAAGTGGGGGCCACTGATGTATTTTTGATTGCCTGCATATATCATATAAATTGTGAATACCATATTAGTGGAATAGTTTTTCCTTTGAACATGGACTTATTATATACTTTATTTCATTGTGGGTTGCTCTCTATGAAAATACCTAAAGGACAGGAGTTGTGGTTTTGCCTAAGCCTTTACTTTAGCCAGGACTAAAACAAAATGAGCTGGTAGGGATTTCGAACAACTGATATTTGAGTAGTTTAATCTGAATTACCTGTTAATCAGTAAATCTCTGGTCTGATCATTCTGTAGTTCAGTTATTGTGGTTGACTTAATTACTAAGTGGTATTGGATGACTTGAAATCTTTGCTCCCAGAAATACAAATGATATCAGTACTATCACCACTTTTATATAAAATGTCACTAATAATGTACATCAAATTGTAGTGTGATAATCCCTTCACTAATGCCAAAATTAATTTAAATTACAAGAGACTTGAATTTTTCTCAAAAGCCAAAAAATATCTCAAACTCAGCACAAAATTTAATCCATATCAATTTTTGCTCGAGACACATGAAACTTTAGAAAATGCAGTCTAGTTTCTGTCTAGTCAAATATAAGATAGCAAACATATTCAGGAGATATAGTGTTAGAAGACAAACTGGAGCATATTAAAAATTTTAAGAGTTTATTTGAGCAAAATTTGATTTGAGCCAGGCAATGACAAACCAGAAGTGGTTAGGAGAACTCACCAAACAGGAGCTCAGGGAGAGACTTTTATAGAAAAAAGGCAGAAGTAAAGTAAGAAAATTATTGATTGGCTATGGCATAAAGCCTACTTGGCTGTTTGTGATTGGTTGTCCTTAAGTTTTAATGTTTTAACCTTTCTTGCTGTCACATTTTGTAAGAGATAACACAAACTTATGACTAGCACACCCAGATAGAATAAAGTTGTATGTCTGCATTATATTTGATATTAATAATTCTGAAGATATGCCTATTTTAATTAGACAACAGACAAGCTAGCTTTTATGTAGCAAAGATTATCTTAGATCATGTGAAATTGAAAAACATTTGGGTTAGTTTCTATATTTCTGAGAGTATACTTAATTTATATAAGTGCTTAGTTTTCTTTAAACCAATTAAATAAAGCTCTTCACAAATTAATTTTGGCATACCATCCAAAAGTAAAAAATGTCACACATCTATAACATACATAAACATGCATACAAATGCAAACAGAGATCTTACAGCTTTCATTTTTAAATTTTAGCCATGAGGCATGTACATCAATGCAAATCTCACTAGTTTGTAAAAAAACAGTTAGGTTCAAATCACGTTTCTGGTAGATGGAATAAGTTAAGTTTACTTGCTCAGATGCCAAACTTTTTACTAATATTTGTGGAAAAGAGTGTTGAGTTTTTATTTGACTAATTTCCAAATAGCTTCTTATTTTCTAGGAATTCCCTCTCTGAAGTTTTCATTTTAAGATTTGGCTCTGAGTTCTGAAAGAAGTCCAGGTCAGATATATACCTCTCAAAAGCACAGAGTAAAAATGTAAGTTTCTCCAGAAAGTGCTTCTGTTTCCTAAATCCAGATATTTTACAATATCTGTGAGTTTTTTTGAGATGAATAGAGGAAGTTTAGGGATTGATTAAAAATGATCGGTGGACGTTGAATTGTCTCTAGAGCTGCATTTCTTTTCTTGGAAATACTTGATTTGTAAGACAAGTACAGTTGTTTTTAATTCCTCATAGAATTGGGTTGCAACCTGAATGATATCATGAGGCTGACCCACCCATTTACTTATATTACCTTCAGTTTACTTCTTTATGAGAGGGAGAAGATGTTCAACTAAACTGAAAACCAAAAAATTCCTAATTTCTAGATTTGGATCTGTATGTCTTTGGAATGTTTTAGCAAATCTGTCCACAACAGCTTCAGAATGTTTTTCTTTACCTCTCGGTACATAGTTTCATTTTAGTTTAAGAGAGAAGACCTTTAAAAAAATTCTTCTCAGACTCTTTTTTTTGTTTGTTTGTTTGTTTTCCAGACTCTTAATATCAGCTTCCAGGGTCAATTTCTGACTTAAAAAAAAATCCTTTCAAGTGTCTTGCCAAGTTTCGGCTGGGACAAAGAGTAAATGTTCCTGACAATATTTAACAACCACAAGAAGTGTACCAAAAGGATACTACCCTCCCAGAATCCAGGACTACTCTCAAAAATAACCAAAAGAATGAAAGAGAGCTGGCAATAATTGGTAGTGAGGCAGGAGATAGATGGGCCCCAGGCTGAGCAGTTGGAGTTTGTCCCCTGTGGATAAATACTCCAAGATGAAGATAATAGCAGGAGCTAGGAGGAGCTGAGCCCTGCCCAGATAAAAGATAAAGAGACCACATAGAATGTAAATTGATACGGCTACTATGGAGAACAGTATGGATGTTCCTTAAAAATCTCAAAATAGAATGACCATATGACCCAGCAATCCCACTACTGGGCATATACCAGTAGTGTATACCAGTAATGTACATACAGATTATTGTGCATGTCTATATTCATACAGTTAGAGAAAAAAATAATAAATGACACTTTTTAAAGCATGGTAGAAAGAAGACTTTTTGTTCAAGGAGGGGAGGACAATTACAATAAGTATAAGGATCACTGAGATGGCATTTTGCAGTGGAGGAGAGAGATTGGGATCAACTCTGAATACAGCATGGACAAGTGAGTATCAATAGCCAGAGAGCAGGGTGGGGTTTGAAAACCATAATTCAAAAGACACATGCACTCCAATATTCACTGCAGTACTATATAGCCAGGTCATGGAAGCAACCTAAATGTCCATTGAAGCAACCTAAATGTACATTGACAGATGATTGAATAAAGAAGATGTGGTACATATATACAATGGAATATTACTCAGCCATAAAAAGGAACAAAATTGGGTCATTTGTAGAGACGTGGATGGACCTAGAGACTGTTATACAGAGCAAAGTAAGTCAGAAAGAGAAAAACAAATATTGTATATTAACGCATATATGTGGAATCTAGAAAAATGGTACAGATGAACCGGCTTCCAAGGCAAAAATAGAGACACAGATGTAGAGAACAAATGTATGGACACCAAGGGGGGAAAGTGGGGTTGGTGGTGGTGGGATGAATTGGGAGATTGGGATTGACATATAGACACTAATATGTATAAAATAAATAACTAATAAGAACCTGCTGTATAGCACAGGGAACTCCATTTCGCTGTACAGTAGAAGCTAACACAACATTGTAAAACAACTATACCTCAACAACAACAACAACAACAAAAAGACCACGTATTTCTCCTTCTCGAGGTCAAGGAGACCTTCCTGACTACACATGCACAGAAAGGCTCCTCAGGAGTCAAAAAGGGAAGGCGCACCACCCCATAGTAAGTGATGTCAACCTACCCATAGGTCTCTGCACTAGAATCCATCTTGGCTAAGAGATGCACACGCACACAAGGGAGGACCCTGAGACTAACGAAATATGGACTCAGGGCCAGGCAAAGCAAGATAATTGGCAGAGGAAACCCAGAAGAAATGTCCCATACCATTGATTCAAACTACCACGAGGGCGCGACTCTCTGAGCCTGCCCTGTGTGCCTTTTCACATGTACTCTTTTTTCTCCTAATAAACACTTTACTTGTTTCACTACTTTCCATCTCTTTGTGGAAATTCATTTCTACAAAGACGACGGGCCAGGGCCTTGTCACAGGCTACTAACTCTCGTGGTCTAGTGGCTAAGATTCAGTGCTCTCACTGCTGTGACCTGACTTCAATCTCTGGCTGGGAATCAAAATCCTGCTTCAAGCCACTGCAGGCCAACTCCACCTGAAATCAGCAGGACCCTAGCTGCAAATGGAGTGCAACCCATATTTCTCTCTAGCCATATTTTGGGGGCTCCCAACCTGACAGTTGCCAAGACAAATTCTTAGAACACAAAATGAGATAGACAAGAAGGCAATAGCTGTCTCTGGGAAAGGATCAATAACCAATGGATACCCAAAAGCAAACTCAGGAGTCACAATCAAAGTTCTAATTCTTACAAATTTTTTCCCTGCCAATCTGAATTTGGAAAGGAAGGGACAAAATGAAACTTTACCTTCCTCTCTAGACTGTGCACCACAGATAGAGATCAAGTATAGCTGACTCTGATAAGAATTCTCACTCTTGGCTGGCTTCTGCCAGTTTTCTCAGTATACCATCTGCATGCTCTGGAGAAAGTGGGGCATCCCAGCAGGTCTCATCTTGATCATCAGAAACTGTAGAGGAGAAAAAATAATTTTTCCTCTACCCTTTACATGGGTGAGTGGTTGGCTGAGACCCCTATTTCTCTAGGGCACCTTGTAAGTGGATAAGCTTATCTAGGTGAAAAGTTCTCCACTGCAGCTACTGTAATTCAAGATTTCCTTTTGTAAGTTTAAGCTATTTGTTCAGCCTTAAAACAAAGTTTTATTCATTTGAAGCTTCACACTGAACCTGGTCCAGTTTGAGACAGACCCAGTCCAACCCTGGACCCAGCCCAGTTTCTAAGGGGAATTCAGTCCAACTCTGGCTGGTATCTGGAGCCAGTCCAGAAGAAGAAATGCTCAAATAAAGCCCATAAAACAAAAGCTGCAGAACTAGCATCCTAGAGGGACTTACCAGTGACTTCCAGAGGCAGCAAGAAAGCAGTGAGGTCAAGGGGTTCAGTGGATTACCTTTGCCTGGTTGCTTGTTGCTCCTTGGGATCACAGGGGGTCTCCTTCAGTTTTCTCTTCAGACACCAAGACTGTTGAAAGATAAACTGAGGCATATTAAAAACTTTAAGAGCTTAGTTGAACAAAAATCTACTTGAGTTGGGCAGCACCAAACCGGAATTGATTAGGAGTGTCCCTGGACAGGAACTCAGGGAAAGACTTTTACAGAGAAAAGGTGGAAGCAAGGTAAGGAAATTATTGTTTGGCTATAGTTTAAAGCCTAATTGGTTGTCCCTAAGTTTCAATTTTTAACCTTTAATTGCTTACAGGCTTAGATTTTGGTTTGCTTACATAGGCTGTCACAGCATCAGGACCACAGTCTAATGGCCTCCTTGTTTAATTAATCATATATATATATATATATATATATATATATATAATGTTTATGTATATATGCTAAATATGGTTTTATATTAAAGTTATAAGGGTTTTCATTTCTACCAATAATATCATTTTTTTGCAATAGATTTCTGAAAACTTGGAAATGAAAAAGAAAGTTGAGATGACTCAAAATAGCCTTTAGATGGAGCTGTTTCTCCTTAGAAATCACTACACAGGCACATATTTTATTTGGCAGATCAGAAAAATAGGAATAGCTTAAATAATGCCATAGCACAATAATGGATTTTTTAAAAACATTTAGCATGGCTAAAAGAGAATATAATAAAAACTCACTTTAAACCTGCTCAAGTTCTCACTAAACTCTAAAGAAACTTAATTTAGATTGAAACCAACTCACAGTGCTGTTTGGTACACACTCAAGTCAGTTTCAGTGCTGATATAATTCTGAAGGTTTTATAAACAATAGAAAATGTTATTATAAAGTTATCTGTTTAAATTTCTTAGTTTAAAAGAATACTCAAGGGAAAATGCCATAATTTTAATGAGACAAAAACACACCCCTGAGTAATCATATTTCAAAGGCAGAAGCGTACATTTGGCTCATAGCATGATCTCTGGCAAACTGATTATTAGATAAAGCAGACAAAACTTGTACCTAAATAAGGAAGAAAAACATTAGAAAAAATGTAGGCAAATTATGAGCAGTTATCTAAACATTCAAGGCTGATTTTATATTAATCATCTTGAGACTTCTTAAAAAGATTGACATTCTGGAACAGGTTACATTAGGAACAATACTGTGAATATTTCCTTAGTTTATTCCCCACCGTACAGTGGACAAAGGACCTTAACTGCAGTTTTGTGTTTGGAAGTTTTTTTTCGGAGAATAAATGTTTTCAACCAAAGCATGATAAAAATTCCTAAAGATATTCAATCATTTTCTTCCCTCCAAAATATAAAATGAACATGTATGCATGTGTATATACACACATGCATACACAGGAAGGTAAGGAGAAAGCTACTGAATATTTTTGAGCAATATGATTTGATTGTTGTTTTAGAAGCATACGTTGGTGGCACTGTATAGATTTATTGGACTGAGGAAATCCTATAAACAGCAAGATTACTTAAGATACTCTTCTATAGTCTTAAGTGAGTGGTCATGAATGTGATTTAGTGAATAGAGAGTATAAATGAGAAAAAAAGGAGATCAGAGGCATTATTGAGGTAAGAATTGTTATGAATATACTGAGCTAGTAGGTGATCATCTGCAAGTAGAATTTGTACTGACAAAAATAAGTAATTTATTAATTTTTGAGGTGAGTAATGCATCAAAGGAAGAACACATTGCAGAAAATAAATTTTGAGGAAAATATTTTATGTTAATAATGTAAAAGGCTGAAAACAATCAAGAATAAATAGTGTTATATTGTGCTGCTTATTATAGGCTTCTATCACAATTGAATAAAGCTAGAACTAAATAAACTGGTTCTGAGGCACTCACAGTTCAAGCCAATACCAGAAGCATTTGAATTTAACTAAGAAAAGATTTCTTATTCAAAGAAGCCTCAGCATTTTAACTAAAAGGAAATTAACAAGGTTCAGGTAACCATTCTACCATTTCCATGCTTATCATATCTCTTTAGTTATGTATCTCTTCATATATGCACACATGTATGAGGGTAAAATCACCTGATTCTAATGGATTTTGAACTTTATATGACAATAATTTCTCATTTTAAATGTTCTCATATTTACTTTTTCTTTCTAAATCTGCCTTTAAAATAAGGATCCATCATTGCTGACTCATTCAGCCCAGAATGAAGTTACTTATTACTAACATCTTGATTAAAAGATATTTATATGGTGATAATCATATATTATTAAACACTACTTCATAATAAGTTCTGCTTTATTTTAAAAAATACAAAGTGATTTTTCTGTTGAATTTATATTTTAAAATATATACATTTTATAAACTGAAAATTTTCTCATACAACTTTTAGTCTACAGTCATATGATATGATATTATCATGGTAATGGGTAAAATAAAAATCAGTGATCTGTATATTATATCTACATCTTGCTAGCTGTGACAATTTAGGGTAAAGTTGTGAGAGTATTAAGATGTGATGACAGTCATGTGAAAAACTGTGCTCAAATAATCCTGCTTCTCTGAGAGATCTCTGAATATATATGTTAAAATATGGCATAGGGCCAATGAGAAATAAGGTACATTGTCATTCTTACCTAGGGCAGTCCACAGTATCACCCATCACCCAACCCAAAGCAGTTTAGGCTTAAGATTGCAGTAGGAATTCTATTCTGTTTAAGTGTAAATCAAAAGCTTGGACTCTTGTTATCTTCTGGTGAGTCATATTATACAAGAGCACAAAATAATGGTGACCACACTTAAGCGGGCAGAGAGAGAGAGAGAGGGAAAGAGTGTGAGAGAGAGAGAGAGAGAGAGACTGATTGATTATAGATCCTCTTGACAGAAAGCCCTGCCTGGGTTTGTTTCAGTACAATGCTTCTGCCCATTTGTAAGCACAGTCTAATAATGATGCAATCAAATGTGTATCCTTTCTTCTTACGGAGAAGCAGACATTTTTGTTTTCCTCTCAATAAACATCTGCAAAAATATAATCAGTGCATCTGGGTTTTTGACTGAATATTAGCAACTGTCATCCAAATGTTTTGGTATCTTAAAAAGAAAAGCACAAAGGCTAAAGCAGCCTGAGCAGCTTTAGAATAAGGCATATTTGAGGGATGGAAGATGAGAAGGGACCAGTTATAATAGAGCCTGTTATTTGGGAAAAGAAATGTTAACCAATTACTGACTACTAAAAATAATTCAGTTTAAAGTATAAATAAATTTCAAAGAAATACAGTTTATACATGTCAAGAAAGCCCAACCAGATTTCATTAGTCAGTAATTTAAACTAAAGCAAAATTAATGCTTTGTGAAGAAAGTTCAAAAATTTTGAAGTTAGCATACTGATATTCATTTCTAAAAGCTATTTGGGTTTGTTATTTTAGTAAAACTGCTTCTTTTCTTTCATTTTGGTTAAAAGAAATAAAAATTATAAGTGATGGGAGCATGTACCCACTTCAGTTTTCCTAGGTGGTAGATTATTCAGGACTTTTAATATTCATGATGGCAATAAAACATGATTCTTCCTTTCTATGAGAATTAAATAGATTTGTCACTGTTACAGAAAATACTTTCTTTTCATTTCAATGAAAAAAGTACCTGCTATTTGATGCTGAGATCTAAGATGAAAAATTGAAAGATGCAGACACATATAAATTATCCAAATTTCTTTCACACCCTCTCTAGCCCTAACTTTTCATGAACTTAACCTACAAAAATATAGATTTTACCACTGCTTAAAGACCTTTTCCTTTTATTTTTCTGCTACATGAAACAAAAGTACTGTTTTTTAAAAAGTAACTGGTAACTGTTTAACTTTTTATGTGACTTAATCCATGTATTTAAAATTGACAATTATTCAATCAGATGCAAGTTATAACACAAACACACACATACACATAATACTCAATATTTTGGATCAAGTGAGGCAATGATTAATAATATGAAATTGCCTATGTAAATTGTGATACATTTATGTAAAGAAATACTTAGCTACTAAGAAAGCTGCTAGGAAAGTATAATTCTTCTCATAAAAAGCATTAAGTAATTAAAAATACATAACCCATTATAAGAAAAAGTATATAAGTACATGCATGAAAAATAGTCTGAAATGATATGTATTCAAATTATAATGGTGAATTTCTTTGAGTCATGAAACTTGTGTATTTTTTGGTATTTTCTCCCTTATAAATATGTGCATTTTCTAATTTTTCTGTACTGAATATGCATTAATTCTGTAATTTTGAAAAACATGTTTGGTTGAATAATTTTTTTTAAAAAAATGAACATATTGATTCATTCTGAGAGTAGTATAATGGTGCTATTTACCAATGAAACTAGCAATGTCTTATTGCATCAGATCATTCGGCTAGTTAAAAGATGAATGTGGTAAGCTGCAAATAAACTCTATGTAGGCAACATTAGCTTTGTTAATAGGGAGCTGCTAATGTAATATTATTTCAGGAACTAAAATCTGCATACACACACACACTTAAACAAACAAAAAATATATTTTCACCCACCTTTTGTGGTCTGCCATCTAAACAGAAAGAGTTTAATTGGAAATGCCTCTAAGATGCAAATAGCTTTTTCTGATACAGATGGAAGGGCACCAACTGCCTGAAGTGCAATGGTAGCCGCTGCAAAAGGGGCAAAGGAGGCCAAAATAGCAGACAAACAAAATACTACTACAAATACTAATATTACTACTACTACTACTACTTCTACAACTACTACTATTACTACAACTTCTAGTTACTACAACTAATGCTCATAATAATAATGGCTATAAGCTGCCATGTGTTTTCCATGTACAAAGCACTTCAAAAATTATATAATTCAATTTTAATAATTCTATAAGTTGTAAATGTTATTATTCCCATTTCACAATGGGGAACTCAAAAAGGGTCAATGAATTGCTCGAGGTAACAGCTAATTCACAGTATAACTTACACTTGAACCCAGGTTCAACTTAAAGCTGAAATCATAGCTCTTTCCATTTTGCAACATTGCCTCATAGAACTGTTCATTATTCCCAATGCCAAAACTACAAATGATTTTCATAAAAATTTGCCTTTGCAATAGATTTTTACACCCCCATGGAGTCTGATAGAGAACTTCTTTGGATATATTAATATATCATCAGTGTCTACCTGGTCCTGTCATCATTTTATTGTTTCTGAACTATTCTGTTATTTGTAAATAAATACTTATTCATTTATAGTAAACAATTTTGAGTGATTACACTTCATGTTATCTATACTCTGTACTCCGTGTCAGACTAGATGGAGAATCAGGAAGGACCAAGCTTAAAGTATACTTGCACTATAAATAAAGTAAAGCTTTTATTAGTATTAGATGCTACTGGGATATAAAAATAATCAATTGTACATTCTGATTTTAAGAACTGTATAGTGTAAGAATAGTCTTAATTTAATAAACACAATATATACTCCTTATATGTGTCAGAGACTTTTTAAAATAAAATATTATTATAATTAAATTATAAATAATTTTATAAATTATGTATTTAAAAAATAATTTAATTATAAAAATTAATTAGGGGCTTCCCTGGTGGCGCAGTGGTTGAGAGTCCGCCTGCCGATGCAGGGGACACGGGTTCATGCCCCGGTCCGGGAAGATCCCACATGCCGCGGAGCAGCTGGGCCCGTGAGCCATGGCCGCTGAGCCTGCGCGTCCGGAGCCTGTGCTCCACAACGGGAGAGGCCACAACAGTGAGAGGCCCACATACCGCAAAAAAAAAAAAAAAAAAAATTAATTAACATAACTATGTTATATTTGGTAACATATTAATTCCCCAGAATAACCCTATACAGAATGTACTATTAGTATCTATATTTTACACATAAAGAAACTGGTACATAGAGAGGAAACTAATTTGCCCACAGTTACATAGCCTGTAAGTGGTAGGCTGGAAGTCAAACCCATGAAGTTTGGATTAATAAATGTGTGCTTAATTGGTGGGATTAAATTTCTACCCAGAGTGCTGATTAAACTGTAATGCCTACTATGCTATATAGGGCTAATAGAAAATACGTGAGAAGTTTAGAATTTCCACAAATTTAGGAAAAGTCAGATTATTCTGTAGTCATGTAAACAAGTAAGTAACAGAGCTGGTTTTACATATGTTCAAAAGTTAACAAAAACTCTACCTCAGTGGTGTCAGGGCAATATAATTACAAACAAAACCTTCTCCCAACAGTTTTATTATTGAATAATCATTGAATCAGAATGTGATGTGCAACACAGGCAATCCCTAAGGGATTGCAAAGACAGAAATGAACCTCAGTGCTTGTTTATACAGCCAAGCGTGTACAGCCTCTTACATACATGTTTTCAAAATACTGTAGACAGTAACTAGTTCTCAAGTAAGAGGACTTGACGGCATCTTGTGGCACACATAGTTTTACTTAACTTTATCATGGTAAATGGGGAGATCCCCTGTGCTGGATTTATCCAGAGGAGAAACAAACTTACCATTGCAAATTGGAGGAAGGCACCCACTAAAGACAGGCTCTTACTCTTCCCCAGGAACTGAGAGATAGGTGCACTATTCCCTTGATGCTTGCATTTCAAAAAGATGATTCCCAGGTCCTTGAGGAAATATTCCTGAGATGAGAGACAGGCATGAGGCTTATTTAATCATTATGAAGATTTACATACATTTGAAAAGGACGGAGAAATAACTTCTGAAAAAAAAGGAAGGGGGCTGAAGTCTTTCTCTACTTTCAGCAGGGAGAATTAAGCCTCTTATTTTTAATTTGTATCTGTGCTTAGAGTGGACACACTTCTCTAAGGCAATAATCAGGATGTGTTTCTTTCTTGTGAAAGTCAGTCAATCAGGGAGAGCTTCATTCTGATAAATACGTCTTGGAATGTCAACCAATCAATAACAGTTTCACCCGAGTAAGCACATTTCTACAGATGATGACAAGCTAATCACATTTCTGATTTTCCATCAATTTTTGTACTCCATGCTTTCCAAAAGCCCTATATAATATCAAATATCTGCTCTGCTTGGATAGATATGATGAGCGTATCTCTCCCTTGCCACAGTAAGCAATAAATTCAGCTTTGTTTCATTTTCAGATAGTGAGTGATGATCTCTTCATTCTTTAACATATGATATAGGAAGTAGGAATGATAAGATTTCAACTTATATTTTAATTTTGTTCAAAGTGACTGACCTGAATCAGCAGATCCAAGAAGACTAATACATGTAATAGTACCACAGAGTTTCAAGAACTAATGGAAATCATGCAAAAGTTACCAATGGTCATATCCTCATCATTCTTGGAAACCAACTGTGAAAAGGAGAAATTTTTTAAAAAAGAGTATTTTAGTCTCTAATATGTGCCAGGTATTTTGTTATACGTTTCACATATAATCCTCAGAGCAACCTTCTGAAGCTTTTTGATTAAATTGTATCTATCTATCTATCTATCTATCTATCTATCTATCTATCTATCTATGTATATGAAATCTTGTCTAAGGTCTCTTAACAAGTTAGTAACTGAGCCAAGATTATATAACAAGTTTGTCTGAGTCTGATTCCAATACATTACATTCCTTTACTGGTAATACAAAAATTACTTAGTGGTACAGTTTGACCCTAAACTTGAAATTTATCAATCTTACAAAATAGCAGTCAAAAATAAAAAGTCGATTTATCTTAGGATTCACTAAGAGAGATGTTAAGAAAAAGGAAATTATCACATCTTTGAAAGCGTTTTTGGTTGTTAGGTCTTATCCAAGTTTCTAAATCCTAGATATACTAAGCATTCCCTTGTGAGGAAATAAGCAAACTTCCCTTCTCATAACTACAATTGCTATACATGGGACTTCATTTAATTGAATTATTTAGTAATATTTTTCTTGAAACTATTTTAAAAGAACAAATTTTAGAAATCAAAATTTTCCTTTAGAATTTGAAATGGTTTAAAATGTTATGTGAGCTGACAAAAGATTGTTTAATTCTTTGCTTTCCATTTATTTATCACTATTATTTCTTTGTATGTGACAAGTTGTTTAGTAATAACTGCATACTACATAATCCACTGATTCCTGATATGCCCAGTTTCTTTTTGTAAACCTGTTATAATTTCGAAGGAGCAGAAGACAATACCTTCAATATTTCTAACAAGTACTCATATAAAGTTAAGAGAAAGTGGGAAAAAAGGCTTCCAATAAGAACTTCTCATGAAAACTATGTAGTTCTAAGTATGGAATCAGAAATTTTATTTTCCATCTTATGATATTCCAGTTATTATACATTGGAGCTAATATGGCAGCTTTGACAACTGGAATTGTTGCTTTTCTGGGTGTCAATTGTGATGAGATATCTTCTAGATGAGAGGGAATACTCATTCATCCATTTAAAAATACAGTTGAGTACCTTATGATCCTGATCAAGGGAAAAAGAGAGCAAAACATATAAGAGTGAGCAATAAAATAAATCCATAACACATTTACCTGGAAAGACAGAAACAATGACAAGAAAATACCACATGCTCCTATGATGTATAAATAAACTAGGAAATCTAGAGAAAACAGAATATTTCCTAGCTGAATATAAATTTCCAAAATTTAGCCAAGGAGATGTGAAACATTTCTTTCTCTGTTTTATATTTTAATTTTTTTCCAGCTTTATTGAGATATATTTAACATATAACATTGTGTAAATTTAAGGTGTACAGTGTGATGATTTGGTATACATATATATAGAAAAATGATTACTACAATAAGGTTAGTTAATACATAAATTACCTGGCATAGTTAACATTTGTGTGTGTCTGTGGGTATGTGTACTGAGAACATTTAAGATTTACTGTCTTAGCAACTTTCAAGTATACATTATAGTACTGTGAAACATTTGTTTACACACATTACCATAAAATAAATTTAAAAGGAATTTTAATATCTGCCACTGAAAAATACATGAAAATCAAATGAGTTCCATGTATAGTGTTACCTAATCTTTAAAGATAAAATAACCCCAATGTTATTAACCGTGTTCTGGCAAAAGGACAAAATATATGACTGAAAGCTCTCCCATTCAGTGTAAGAAGCCTGAATAACATTAATATAACAAAAACATTAAGATAGTTTAAAAGCCTGTAAGTATATTTTATTTTTGAACGTAGAATGTATTCAACAGTAGCAAATAGACCCAAAAATCCCATGTTTTGGAAACCAGCAAATGGAAATAAAATAATAGAATGTATGGATGTATGTATAAATGTATTTATTGCCATATTGTTCATGGTGGCAAAAACAACAAAAGAAAACAAGTGCTCAAGAACAAAGGAATAACTGAATATATTATTTTATATCTATATTGTGCAATATTATGCAATATTATACTTTAAAAATAATGAATTAGAATTCCACCTGTTGGGTTGGATGGAGTTACTATAGATTAATAGAGAAGAATGGCAGGGAGGTGTCCAGCAAAAGAGAAAATAAAACAATAAAATAAAATGTAGACTTATTTAAAAGAAAAGAAGGCATATATAATTATACTTTGTATTTTGTAAATTATATATCTATATATGTATAAATAAGATTTAATCTTGTAAATATTTACTATGACATTAATATAACATTATATCAGTTTTTTGGTGCAGTCTAACATATTACCACAAATTTAGCATAGAGAGCCCAGAAATAAACCCATGCACTTATGATCAATCAATCTATGACAAAAGAAGCAAGAATATAAAATAAAATGAGGAAAACCAGTCTCTTCAATAAGTGGTGCAGGGAAAGCTGGACAGCCACAAGTAAAAAAATGAAATCAGAACATTTTCTTATGCAATATACAAAAATAAACTCAAAATTAACTAATGTAGTAATTAATTAATTAATTAATGTAATACCAGAAACAATAAAATTTGTAGAAGAAAATATATGCAGAATACATAAATTGTAACAATATTTTTTTGATATGTCTCTTAAGGCAGAGTAAGCAAAAGTAAACAGAATGGACTTAATTAAACTTAAAAGCTTTTCCACAACAAAAGAAACTATCGACAAAATGAAAAACCAACCTACAGAATGGGAGAAAATATTTGCAAATCATATGATGAGTAGGGGTTAGTATCCAAAATATATAAACAGCTTGTACAACTCAATATCAAAATAACAAACAACCCAGTTAAAAATGAGCGGAAGCCCTGAATAGACATTTTTCCAAAGAAGACATACAGATGACCAACAGGCACATGAAAGTTGCTCAACAACACTAATCACGAGGGAAATACAAATCAGAATCACAGTGAGATATCACTTCATACATGTCAGAATGGCTATCATCAAAAAGACCACAAATAGCAAATATTGGCAATGATGTGGAGAAGAAGGAACACTTGTACACTCTTGGTAGGAGTGTAAATTGGTGCAGACATTATGGAAAATAGTAAAGCGGTTCTTCAAAAAAACTGAAAATAGAACTAGCATATAATCCAGCAATTCCACTCCTGGGAATATATGCAAAGAAAATGAAAACACTAATTTAAAAAGATACATGTACCCTAATATCCATAGCAGCATTATTTACAATAGTTAAGATATGGAAGCAACCTAACTGTCCATCAACAGATAAATGGATGAAGAAGATATGATGGATATATATATAATACTATATATATATACACACATATATATATACATACACATATACATATATATGTGGAATACTATATACATATATATGGAATACTACTCAGCCATAAAAGAGTAAAATTTTGCCATTTGCAACAACATGATGCACCTTGAGGTGCTTAGCTTATGCTTAGCAAAGTAATTTAGATAGAGAAAGACACACACTGTATATTGTCCTTTATATCTAAATATAAAGGAATATAAAATCTAAAACATAAAACAAATGAATGAATACAACAAAATAGAAACAGACTCACACAGAGAGAGAACAAACTAGTGGTTACCAGTGGGACGAAGGAAGGGAGGAGAGGCAAGATAGGACAAGGGGATTAAGAGGTACAAACTACTATGTATAAAATAAATGTTATATATTATACAGAACAGGGAATATAAGCAATATTTTATAATAACTTTAAATGGAGTATAACGTATAAAATTTTAATCACTTTGTTATACACATGAAACTAATATAATATTATGTAAATCAACTATACTTCAATAAAAATTAATTAATTACCAAATAATGAAATTTAAAAAAGGAATACTGGCTGATAGTTCATAAATATAGCTTGGGAAATGAAATCCAGTGCCATGAATTTCAGAAGACCAATAAGATGAATGTAAGGTAATCTATACTGAGATATATTGTAATCAAATTGCCAAAAGCCAAAGACAAAAAGACACTGTTGATATTTGAAACTTTCACCATAATCACTCTCAGTCTTGGAGTCTTTAATATTATTCATTTAAATTGCGAGATTATTTTAAAATTCAGACATTCTTTCAGCTATGAAATTTTTTTCTTTTTTATCACACTTATCTGTATGGTGACTATATTATCTGTTCATATAATTTATATTTTTTCATCTCTTTCACCATCAATCCTTTTATAAAAATAATTCTCATATTTTTAATTTTTAAAATGTTCATTTATTAGGCGAGTGGAGTATATCTTTCAGTATGCTAATATAACTTGGTTGGGTATTACACTTTTATGTCACAGAATTGCTCAAAATTCTCCATAAATTCCCAGATAGTTTTGGGATTACTCTTTCAGAGAAATTGCCAACCCGTCTGACAATTCATCCTTTACAGGTAGTATTTTTTCCTTTTTTGTGTCTCTCTTTTTATCTTTGCCACCGAACATTTTGCCTGACTTTCTGTAGATGTTGCCCTGCTTTCATTATTACTCATAATGGTAATTATTATCAACATTTTATATGGTAAAATTTTAAGTTGGTTCATGTGTTCAGCTTTGACAAAAATGATTTTCTGAGTATTTTCCTAATCTATTTGTAATCATCCAATTTTTAGCAACATCACTGTGAATTTTGACTATATTATCAGTCCTGTTAAGTTAATCTTTTCTGATATCCTTCTGATATCCTTCACCGTCAAAACTTTTATGCCATAAACCTGCATTTTTTTAATGTTCAATTTTCAACCTGCAATTGAATGGAGTGTACCTTTAATGTCCTAGTTTAGGCCCACCCAGCACTGTGTGGATGTGGCCTGGTTGGTTGTTTTTTAAAACCGTGATGTCACAAAGTCCCTCATAATGCTGTCTGTGTAACCTTCATGTACAGTGTTTCAGAGCCATCATAGAGCAGTCTGATAAATCAGCCCTCTCAAGTAATATATATTTTACCTTCTCTAGAGTTTTTTGGATCTTACTTTTTCTTTGACTTTCAAAGGTTCAATCAGATTATACATAGGTATTGACATCTTTCCTTTATGATTACTCTGATATGTGGTTGTAATTTTTGCTTGACTTACATTTTCTGGAATTTTTTTTTCTTATTTTAAAAATGTGAAATTGTACTGGTCTTCCTCAGATATCTCCCTCCCATGTATGTGTTTGTTATTCTGTTGTCACTCCTTCCAAATTATTAATTTTGTATCTCTTTAATCACCATATATTTTATAGCACAATGTGTGAGTACTTTTTTTTTTCTTTTTAGGTTTTGTCCTTGAATTTATATCTATCACTTGTGTATACCTTTGATACCCTAGCCTAGGTCAAACCTAGCACTGTGAACATGTGGCTATCTTGACTGGCTTTTTTATTGTGAGATAAGACACTCCCTCAAAATTATAAGTCATCATGGAAACCCTTGTGTATATAATATTTCAGAGCCAAATTAGAGTAGTCTGATAATTTACATTTTTCAGGTAATTTATTTTTTATCTTTTTGGATTTCATGTGTTTCTAAATTTACCTTTGATCTTTTCAAGTTCTACTAGATTATGTCTAGATATTGGCTTCCTTTCTTTATTATTATATAGCGTGATACTTGTTTGATTTACATCTTCAGTTCTGGGGTTTTTTAAAATGTAGTTGTAATGGTCTATTTTTCAGCAACCTTCCTTATATCTGCTTGTCACTCTATTATTGCTCCTTCTAAATCACTCATTTTTTTAATGTCTTTAATCATGTATTTTATACCATAATGTTTCTGTGCCTTGCATTCTCTTTTTGTTTTTATATTTTTATTTATACCATATATATACCATATTTATGTATATTTAATATCCTAGCCTAGGCCCATCCTAATACTGTGAGCATGTGGACATCTTGGTTGGTATTTTCATTGTGATGTCAGTCCCTCAAAGTTCTAGGTTGCTTTGGCAACCTTCTTGTGCACAGTGTTATAGAGCCAACTTAGATCAGTCTGATTATTCACCCTTTCCAGGTAGTACAGTTTTACCTTTCCTGGATTTTTTGTTTGTTTGTTTTGATTTCTAACTTTATTCTTGTCCTTTGAAAGTTCTACAAAATTATTTATAAATATTGGTTTATTTCCTTTAATATTATTCTGATATATCATGTGATATTTGTTTGGTTTATATTTTTGGTTCTGGATGTTTTACTTTTCTATCTTTAAAATTCTAATTGTAATGATCTATTTTTCAGCACCGTCCGTTATTGGACATTGTCACTCTATTATCACTCTTTGCAAATTATTCTCTTCTTATCCCTTTAATCACCATATATTTTAAACCATAATGTCTGTATACTTTTTCCTCTTTTTGGTTATGTCTTTGAATTTATATCTATCACTTGTATATATATTTAATATCTTAGCCTTTTCATAGATAAAAATAATCAAGTATTGGTAATTTCATATAGTTTTACTTAATATTTTTATTTTATTCTAATTGCAATGGGAACCCACTCAACAGTATTAGGGACAAGAATATGAGTTTTTCATGCTTTATCAATTTTTGACTCTTATTTATCATTTTTTAAACTTTTTATTGAGATATAATTGATATATAACATTATGTATCATTTGGGTGATCAACATGTTGATTTGATACATTTGTATATTGCAATATAATTGCCAGAGTGATGTTAGCTAACACCTCTAACATGTCATGTAATTATTATTATTTTTTTTGGTGGGAACAAGTAAGATATAGTCTCTTAGGAACTATGGAGTTTATAATACAGTATTGCCTATAATCACTATGCTGTGCATTAGATCGCCAGGGTTTATTTATCTAGTAGTTCCAAGTTTGTACCCTTAAACAACAGATCCCCAATTCCTCCACCCCAGCCTCTCGTAACAAATATTGTACTCTGTTTTTACAAGTTCAGCTTAAGTAGCCACATATAAGTGAGATCATATAGTATTTGTCTTTCTCTGACCTGTCTCACATAGCATCTTTAGAGTAAAAGTGATTATCTGGTAAGCAGCATACAATGTGCTCTTGCTTTAAAAAAAAATCCAGCAAGCCATTCTGTGGCTTTTGATTGTTAAATTATACCCATTTACACTAAGAGAAATTATATGTAAGAAATTGATATATAAGGACTTACCAATGTCATCAATTGCTTTCTGGATGTTTTGTAACCATTGTTTTTTTTTTTTTCCTTCTGTTTCTGCCCACCTCTGCAAAATGGTGATTTTCGTATTAGTATATGCTCTGTTTCCCTTTTCTTTATCATTTGTTCATTTACTCTAAGATTTTGCTTTGTAGTTACCATGAGGCTTACATAAAATATTTCATAGAGAAAACAGTCTATTTCAAGGTGATAGCAACTTAATTTTGATCACTTACAAAAACTTCATTCTTTTACTCCCTGTCTTTTATTTTTGATGTCACAATTTACCTCCTTTTATATTGCATATTTGTTAACAAATTATAGTAGCTATAATTATTTTTAATAGTCTTCTCCTTTAAATTTTATATTATAGTTAATTGGTTAACACACAATCATTTTAAGAGTTTCAGTTTTCTAAGTGTGACTGTATATTTACCTTTACCAATGCATTATATACTTTCAAGTGTTTTCATGTCACTGAGTAGTGTCATTTCATTTAAGCTTATAGAAATCCTTTTAGCATTTCTTCAAAGGCAGGTCTTGCAGTGATAAATGCTGTCAGATTTTTGGCAAGAAAAGTCTTCATTTCTTCTCCATATCTGAAGGATAACTTTACCAGATAGAATATTCTTGGTATGCAAATTTTTCATTCAACACTCTAAACATGTTATTACACTCTCCCCTGGCCTGTAGGGTTTCTGCTGAGAAATCTGCTGGTTGCCTAATGGAGGTTTCTTTTAAAAGAGTTACAATTTCCCCCCACCTGGCTCCTTTTAGGATTCTCTATCTTTGATTTTTCACAGTTTCATCTAATGTGTCTTGGAGAATGTACTATCGCACTGAGATAATAGAATTATCTATTAACTTTGTCAACTTGGACTTTCAAGTCTCATTCCTGGTTTGGGAAGTTCTCAGCTATTATTTCTTTAAATAAAGTTTCTGCCTCTTTCTCCCTCTCTTCTCCTTTTGGGATCCTGATTATTCTAATTATTGTCTCTTGATGGAATCACATAGATCACTTAGGCTTTTGTTGTTGTTCTTTCCCCATTCATTTTTGTTGTTGCTCAACTTTGACTGGGTTGTTTCAAAATTCCTGTCCTTTAGCTCGCTTCCACTCTTTCAATTCTTTCTTCCATTTGCTTTACTCTGATGCAGATGCTCTCTATTGCATTTCTCATTTAATTCATTGAATTCTTCAGCTCCACAATTTCTGTTTGGTTCTTATTACATTTTCTATGTCTTCAGTAAATATTTTGCTTATGTATTTTTTTCCTGATTTCATTGAATTGTCTTTCTGTGTTTTCTTGTAGCTCACTAGGTTTCTTCAAAACAGATATTTTGAATTATTTATCAGCCAAATTGCAAAAATCTGCCATTGAGATCAGTTATTGGAGATTTATTGTTATCTTTTGGTGATGATACGTGTCCTTTATTTTCTTGTTCCTGAGAAACCTCTCTTATTTCCCAGAAGGTGGTGTTATAGCTCAAGTTTGTGGTTTCTCCCTTGCTCACAATCCTGGTCTGTTTTCCTGATAGCACTTTTTACCAGACTTGCTTTCACCATTGCACTTGGAAGCATGCGGCCAGAGTGGGAAGAGATGTGAGTTTAGCATTTGCAGTATTAGGGATGCCTGCAAACCTGTTGAGAAGATCTTCAGGACAGGTACTCCTAGAGTCTCCTGGGTGGACTCCCTGCTAAAGTCCTGAGCACAGTCAGCAGGAACCATGTCACTTTAATGAACTTTGATGTTCACTGACATTTTCCCAATCTTCTTCCTCCTCCCAACCATGGAGCTTCTGCCTTAGTACTCTGAGTTCTGCTGGAAAGAAATGAGTTTATCCAGCAGCATCCTGCACTAGTGGGATAGTAGAGGTTACAGCTGCCAGATATTTCAGCCCTGTGCAGTGTTGCCTTGAGGGAGGGTGGCACTGGGAAAACTCCTGATACCATCTCCACTGTGACCAAACAGGATTTATTTTTTTTTGTTTTTTGCTCCAGTGACATGTTGGAATTTCCACCCCAGGAAGCCTGGACTTTTGTAAAATCTCTCTCATCTGTGGGTATCTGACCAGGTCAGCACTCTCCATGTTTTTTTGTTTGTTTGGTTGGTTATTTTTTTTTGACTGTGGTGAGAGGGGTTGGGGCAGGTTTGCTGGCTCTTCTAGTTCCACAGCCCATACCGATATCTGTCTACCTCCCACCAGATGCACAGGTGGGTGAGACTTCTTCCATATCCCTTGGTATACTGTGATGGATCCCACAACTCCCACAAAGGTGTTTTTGTCCATGGATGGATGTTTAATTCATTGTTTAAAAAGGGAGACAAAAAAGAAGAATGTTTTATACAACAATGATGCTGACATCACCTCTTATTTGAATGTTTTGTAGAAAATAGGTCATAAGAAGCCAAGAGTAGGAGTGGTATAGCAATTCAATACTTGTTACAGTATTGACATGCTGGCTTAAACTAGGAACATAGATTGGAAATGATGAGAATAGGTCAGACTTAGATTAACAGGAATGCTCTTACTTTACATGTGTCATGTGAGAGAAAGTGAGAAGTCAAAGATGATGCCAAGTACTTGGCCTGAGAAATAGGAGAAAACCCAGGGGACATTTTCTGAGTTTCAAAATATTCCAAGAGGAGAAAGTCTGGGGACAAAATCAAGAGTTCACTTGATATATTACATTTGAAAGGACTATTAGACATTCAAGTGATGATATGAAGAAGGTTTATGCATATACACATTGCATTTCAGGGTTGGATTATTAGATTTGAATATCATCAGTCTGTCAATGATATTCAATGTTATGAGTGTAAATTACATCACATATGGAAAAAATATAGACAAAGAAAGGAGTCCAAAAGAGCATCCTGTAATACTTGGGTATATAGAGTCCCAGTGGAGGTCTTGGAGCCAGGAAAGAAGATTGAGTTACAACAGTCATTAAGGTAAAAGTAAATAGAATTGAAGCATTGTTGAGCAATTAAAAGGAATATACTACTGATATATGCTATAATATGGTTGAATCCAAAAAGGGGATTGTAAAGGCAAAGAATCAAGGTACAAAAGACCCTCTTATACTGTTTGATAATATTTTTATTTAATGTTCAGAAAATACAAGTTTATAGAGGAAAAATAAATAAATTAGTTTTGCCTGGGTGTGGAAACAGGATTACCTGCAAATGAGCATGAGGAAGCTCTTTCGGGTGATGGAAATGTTCTTAGCCTGGGTTGTTGTGATGGCTGTACAGCACTGTAAATTAACTAAAAATCATTAAATTGTATGCATAGACTATGTGAATTTTATAGTATATAAATTATTCTTCAAAAAACTGTTAAGAAAAATAAGGAAACCCTGTAAATATGCTATTATTGAAGAACAGAGAATTATATTTTTCCAAAAATAATTTGCAGTCAATAGTGCTAAAGGTCAAAAAACGATGGCACTGGGTAAGGCAAAATGAGGTTTGAGATGACTCTGATAAGAATAATCAAAAGATATATTTCTCTTCTTTAACAAAATGGTGGCTGTTTCCTCACAGTCCCTATAATTTGAACCTTATCTTGGTACTCTCATAACAGTAGAATAAATGAACCTTGGACATTTTTACAAGTTCTATGAATATTAAGATTTCAATTTTTATTGATTTGAGTTTATAGATTAATTTGGAAAAGAATTATATCTTTAAAATATTTATTTTTCCCACACAGTAATATGCAAAAAGGCAGCTACAGGAAGAATTTTCTGGCTACTGACCATGTAGCTGCAACACCTCTAAATAATTAAAAATCAACTATGAATTCCAAAGAAAATTTAACTGAACACGCAAGTAGATACATTCAAAAATATAGTGATGTTACTGCTTTAAATTCAGAAGAGGATCTTGACACTCCAACCTCCAAAGATAAATTCACTGAACTCCTAGAGAAACCAAGTTTGTTGGAAAATGCTCAGGAGCCTGCTGCATCCTCAGGCAATAATAGTCAACTTATCATGACATCAGTCATCACTCAAGGTTTTTATGTGCCTCTGGAGGAGAAACAATATGTGAATCTGTTTGAGGAAGGTACAAAAGCAAAATTCTATCTAGACATCATGCAAAGAACTGGTGCTAACCTAGAAATAACTTTTGTCAAAAACCAAGGCCTCTACACTATAGTATCTGGTAAGCCAGAAGCAGTCAAGAAAGCTCAGAAGGAGATTTTTGCATGTTTTAAGAAACAAGTTTTAACTACAGCTTCCATTCCCAAAGAACATATTTGCTTTGCTGTAGGCAAGACTGGTGAAAAACTGCAAGAAGTAGAACAAAAAGCTGCAACCAACATTCAGACCTTATGCCCAGTTAACCACAGCACCTGGATCAATACTATTGGCACCAAAGACATCATGAAAAAGGCTCCACATGAAGTCTTACTTATGTCTACTGAACAAGACAAGTGTGCTGAAGAAAGGTTAGATGTGGGAAAAGCATTTCATCCTTTCATTGCTGGACCATGCAATAAAACTTTTGACAGAATCCTACAGGAAATGGAGGACCACATCCACATCGCACCATCTAGTGCCAATCAGACACAAATAAGTTTTCCTGGAAAAAAGCAACAACTAGATCAAGATCAGGCTTGTGTAAAGAAGATTTTTGACAATACTACAGAGAAAACCACATCCATAGATGTGGAGAGGAAGTTGCAGCACAAGTGTACATAGGTTCCCAAACTAATTCCGTCCAGGAGATCCTGGAAAGAACTGGAGTTTCAATAGAGATCACACCCTCACAGAACATGTCAGATTCTGTGACATATCAATGTAAGCCTGAAAGTTTAAGGAAGGCATTTACTGAAGCCTACTCAAATACCAAAATTTACACTCTTTCCTCTATCTCTGTACCTTCCTAGCTTCACAGATTTGTTATTGGTAAGAAAGGTCGTAATATATCTACAATTGCTTAGAACATGCCAAAAGTTTGCATAAATTTTACTGGAGAAGATAAAATTACAATAGAAGGGCTGACAGAAGATGTTAATTATGCTAAAGAACAAATTGAGGTCATAGTAAAAGATCTAATTAACAGGATGGATTATGCAGAGATTAATGTTGACTATAAGTTTCACAAACTCCTGACAAGGAAGAAAGGTGTTATCATAAATGGGATTAAAGAAAGGAATAAAGTTTCTGTGCTAATTTCACCTGAAAATGAAAAGAATAACTAGATCAGAATTGAGGGGGAATCTCAGGGTGCGCAACAGGCCAAGAAAGAACTTCTTGAACTTACTTCTCATTTAGAAAATGAGCACAAGGACTTAATCATTGAGCAAACATTTCACCACGCAATCATTGGGTAGAAAGGTGAAAGGATACATGACATCCGTAAGAAATTTCCAGAGGTTCTAATTACTTTTCCTGACCCAGCACAAAAAAAAAGTGACAATGTACTAATTAGAGGACCAAAAAATGAATTAGAAAAATGCACATAATATTTGGAGAGGGTGGTGACAAACATTGTAGAAAGTACCTATTCTATAACTATTCCCATCTTCAAAAGGCTTCACAAAAATATCATTGGAAAAGGAGGTGCAAACATCAAAGAAATCTGTGCAGCAAGCAACACCAAAATTAATCTTTCATTAGCAAATAGCGACTCAGAAAATATTGTCATCAGTGGAAAGCCAGCAAACTGTGAAGTGGCTCGTGATTTGATTCTTTCAATTCAGAAAGATATAGCCAATATTTCAGAACTAGAAATTTCTATTCCTTCCAATCTACACAAATCCTTTATTGACTCTAAAGATGGTTTGATTGGTGCAGTCATGGAAGAATGTGGAAGTATCCATATCCACTTTCCAAAAAACAACTCGGGACTTCAAAGAGTCATTATTAGGGCACCTGACCAAAATGAGGAGATGGCCAAGAAAAAGCTGCTGCAACTAGTAGAAGAGCAAACCAAGAGTTATTTTGTAGTCCTCCATGTCAAGCCAGAGTATCATAAATTCCTCATGAGTAAAAATGGAGCCAATGTTCCCAAAGTCTGTGAAGAGACTAGAGCATGTATCATTTTCCCTATCCCTGAGGACAAGGATCAAGACTTGTTAACTATTATAGGGACAGAGAAGGCTGTCAAAGATGCACAAAAGAAACTAGGGGGTTTAATTACAAATCTAGATAATGTGGTAGAGGACAGCATACTGATAAATCCCATTTATCACCAGCACTATTTTATGCAAAGGGGCCAGGTGTTACAGGAGATGACTGAGGAGTATGGTGGTGTGATTATTAACTTTTCATGTTCAGGAAAACAGAGTAACAAAATCACAATCAAAGGAGCAAAGCCTTGTGTAGAAGCAAAATAAACATATTCAAGAGATTATTGGGGATTTGGACAATGAAGTAGCAACAAAATGTGTTATTCCCCAGAAGTTCCCTCATTTTTTCATGGGACCGATGCGTTCTCGAATCAGACAAATTGCTAGAGATTATAGTGTTTAAATCAAATTCCCAGAGAGAGAGAGGAGATTTCACTTACCAATAAACAGCCAGCTGTTCTGGAAAATAAGGAAGGGGAAAAGAGCACTACAGGAGCTGCTTCTATTTCTCCAACAAAATGTGACACCATATTTATCTCAGGCCAAAAGGAAAAGTGTGAAGCAGCCATGGAAGCCCTTAAGGCTTTAATTCCTGTCACTGCTGAAGTAGATGTGCCCTTTGATCTACATCATTACATCACTGGTCAGAAAGGAAGTGGGATACACAAGATAATGGATGAGTTTGAAGTTAAATATACAGGTATCAGCACTTGAATTAGAGTCTGATATCATTTCCATCACTGGCCTTGCTGCAAATGTAGAACAAGCCAAGGCGAGATTACAAGAACAAGTCAAGGCTTTACAAACTGAAATAGAAGATCAGTCATTAAGAAATTTCAGACTCAAGTTCACAGTAGACACCAAATAGTACCCCAAGATCATTGGTCGAAAGGGGTTAGTTATTGCTCAGATTGGTTTAGAGCATAAAGTTACTATCCATTTTCCAAGTAAAGGGAGCAATGAGATACAAGACGAAATCACAATAATCGGATATTAAAATAACACCATAGCTGCTCGGGATACAATAATGGAAATGGTGCAAAAGTTTGAAAAAAACTGTTACTAAGCAAATTTCACTATACAATCGTGTTTATGGCCCCATTATTGGATCCCATGGAAAAGCCATTCATAAAATCATGAATCAATTTCAGGTCGACATCTCTTTCCCTCCTAGAGTAATCCAAGATGTAAACATTGTCACTGTGACTGGACTCCCTAATAAAGTCACAAAAGCAATTAATCACATCCTCTTTCTTGAGGAATATATTCTGGCTGTTGTTCCAAAGCATGAGTTACAGAAGGAGCATATGAAGAAGGTCACTCTGTGTGATTTAGTCTATACTCGATCCAAGAGTTTTGCAGAAAAAGATGTTCCCTGTACTGCAAACACCATTCAAAAGATCCCTGACATGAACAGCTCTGAAGATCTTCCGAGCTTGGATCCTCAAGTGGACCCTAAGACTCATCCTTGGAGATGCAAATAATGAACAAAACCCAGAAATTGTTCCAGCAAGCTTACTGAAAGATGTCAAAAATTATCTCTAAACAGACCCAGCTTCTGGATCATATGTATATTTCTTATACTTTGACTCCAATACATCTCTCCTCAAATCCTCCAAATACGTTATAGTGAAAGTGAAGTGCTCAATTCTGTGTGAGTCCAGTAATTACCAACGTAGTGTCTAATTTCCACTCAGGACCTGCCTTTGAAATTTCATTTATGGGACAAACTTTCCATTGTTTTAAAGTTTTAAGCGTATTCCATTAAAATATTAAACAACAACCACATGCTTCCTGAATTTCATGATCTGCTTAGCATGCCATTGTTCGCTTAAATTTCATTATGAGAACTCAATAATGTGGTAAGGAGATTATATCTGTGTCATCGTCCCAAGGCATAAAGTTTGACTTCACAAAAACTAAAACTGATTGTGCTATTTTTACACTTTTTTTCATGTATTCTTATTTGCATTACTCCTGATCTTCTCATTTGTAGAGTGCAAACAGATTCTTTTCCAACAGCCAAAATGTTCATTTAGTGTGGCTTATAGATTAGAAAGAAAAATAAACTTTGGATATCATGATTAGGTGCTGGCTGTGGTGTTGGAGTGAGTGCATATCAAAATTAACATAGCAGTGATGTTAGAAGGGATAACAAAGGCCAAGGAATGTAAAAAAAAATTATCAGGTTACTTAGAATTGCTTTGGTTTTTCAGATGATGCTTCTAATTGCAATTTGGTAAACTGAGACTTCCATGATTTTTTTTTTCATTCCCAAGACATACTTTACAAAAGGCTTCCTTGGGGAAAAATGTCAAACCCAAGAAGAGACTGTATTTTCATCTATTTTCCAGTGATCTACTAAGTCTGGTAAAACCTTAGGGTAATGGTAACAAGTGTTATTTTAGTGAATTCTGTGGGTCACCAATAAGATCCTCCCTGTAGGATAGAAGCACTTGCTACTCATTCAGATGCTGCTATAAACAGCTGATGTCTAGTGTTTACATCTACCCACCACCAGCATTTCCTCATCTGAGGTGAGCCACCTTGCCCAAGGCACGTCTCCTTTCCAGGGGTAGCATCAATCCAATGAGTAGTCAACCCAGCCCTGTTTCCTCATTTTAGGACAACTCTGCTTGGCCATCTTAAGTCTAGTGCTCACTGTGAGCTCAGATGACTCCTTTGTTGTGACTGCATCAACATTAAACTTTCTGCCCAATTCTGCTTTGTTCATTCCCCAACAGGTGTTCATTCTAAGATGATTTTCCAGTAAACTTTCTATATCCAAATGCTCTCTGGGTTTGATGCAGGTATAGTTAGATGAATTGATCTGAAAACACACTTATATGGGATATGAGGGTTTGTCAAGGGAGGGAAAATGGAGACAGACCTTAATATCAATGATGATGACCAAATTTTAAGGAGTGGCTCACTTTCTTTTAAATAGTCTCAAGCTTCTGTATACATGCATGTAGCCTTTCCAAAACACAGCAAATGTCTAGTGTTACCGAACATCTAATATCTCTTAATTTTGTTTTGTTTTGTTTTTGCTTTGGCATTTAGAATTAAAGGCTTTGCATGGCAACGTGAAAATTCTGATATCATCAGTTGCTTCATCATGCCAAGCTGCTCTTCTTACAAAGGTGGGCCTGGATAGCACGTTGGGGAGGAAGGATGATTGGGTCAAGGTAACAGACATACACACCTGGGTTAGGATATATGTATATGCAATTTAACTAAGCTTTACCAAATTTTCTTTGTACAAGAAGTATATGAGTTCCTGGTGGTCCACATCTGGTGTTACTAGCCTGACCTGGTAGACATTATTTTAGCATAATATTGATTTTATGCCACTGAGTCAACGTCTTTTATGATTATAGATAGACATGTACCCTAGCTTTTTGTCCTAACACATTAAGCTTAACCATTATTCTTCAGGTGAATCTGAGTTATGGTTATCCATCCTTGGAAAACATTACTAGCAACATACAAGATATTTATGCTTTACCCTCATGAGCTCCATCCCCAATATCAACAATTGCTCACTAGAACCACTGGATGTTAATTTAGATTTTGCCACTATTGGGCACTGAAATGAGTCAGATTGATGCATTAATTAAAGTTACCCCAAAGCTAAATAAATAATTTCCTCTGCACTATTTTATTTTTAAATATGTTTAGCCATGTTATTCAACAAAACCATCAGAGTATCTGCAATGAAATTAGATGGAATATTAAGAGAGGGAAGAGATATGGGGATATATGTATATGTATAGCTGATTCACTTTGTTATAAAGCAGAAACTAACACACCATTGTAAAGCAATTATACTCCAATAAAGATGTTGAAAAAAAAAGTCAGTGAGTTTTAAGGGGAAAAAAATAAAATAAAAATAAATTATGTAAAGACAATAGCAATAACAATAAAAACAAAACCAGCATTATAGAAATAAGCACAAATTCAAAAATAAACTTCTCATAAAATTTCCAAAAAGAAATAAAACTCCAAAGATTAAATACACTTGTAAGTTAAATTTGGACGTTTTCCCTCTTTTTCTATGTTCTGAAATATTTTAAGTAGAATTGGATTATGTACACTCTAGACGTTCATAGAATGAACTCTCTGAAACCATCTAGGCCTCACAGATTCTTAAGGGAATGTTCTGTATTTTCTATCATGGTCATTTGATCTATTGAGATTTTTTTTCCTACTTGGGTCAAATTTGATGTTTTATGTTTCTGGAAATTATCTCATTTATTTGTAGTTTTATATTTTCCCAGGGCTTCTGTAAAAAGTACTACAAACTTTGTGGTCTGAAATAACAGAAATGTATTCTCTCACAGTTCTAGACACTAGAAATCTGGAATCAATGTGTTGGCAGGCCTATATTCCCTCAAAATGCTCTAGGGGATACCTTGTTCCTTGCATTTTCTAGATTTTGGTAATGGTTGGCAATCCTTAATGTTCTTTGGCTTTTAGACCCATCATTCCAAGCTCTGACTCCATCTTCATATTTCCTTTCTATTGTATGTGTCTGTTCTCCCCACTTTTTTTCTTATAAGGACACTAGTCATTGGATTTAGGCAAACCAAGGTAATTGAGGATACACTTATCTTGAGAACCTCTATTATATCTGCAAAGATCCTTTTCCAAGATAAGGTTATATTCACAAACTCCAGGGGTGAGAATGAAATGACGCCTTATGGGAGGTGGTGGTCACCATTCAACTCACTACAGCTTGGATGTCTGAAAAGTCATATGGAAAACAATAAAATCATATTTTCCTCATTCCAAACAATTGTAGAAACTTTAAGTGGATCATAAAATCAAACGTGAAAGTTCCAGAAGAAAGCACGGATGAAATCATATAATTTCACAAGATTAGTAGTTAATAAAGTCAAATTCTATAACAGATGTTCAGTAATACTTGAGTAATAGAAAGTAGAGAGAGAAAAATCTTGGTTGTAGCCTCTCCATGAGTAAGTGTGAGGAAAGCTTTCACATTATAAAATCACCATATCTTGGGAAATATATTTACCTTAGCAAATTGTGTACACCACAGATTTTGTCATTTGAGACATTTTATACTCCAGGTGCAGTTCATATAGTTGCAGTGGTTGTAGCCCAAGTCTAATTTGAACAAGTTTCCTTATACAAACTTTATTGTTCCTTTTGATCCCAACATATCTGCCACTCCAGTACTATAGAAATATAGTCTCAGCTTAGTGACATAGCCTTCACTATCTCCTCTGAGCAGATATTTTCAGTTTTATGATTTAGTCCATTGCCACATGCTAAGGAAAATCATAGGTTTGTGAAATCACTAGGAAGAATTCCCCCTTTTTCAAATTTGTTTCATCTGGAGAATCACAATTAACAGTTTCCTGAACTGGAGATGATGATGTTTCTGTATCTTGAGCCCTAAAGGACTTTATGAAAACTAATAATTCTGCCTTTTCTTTATTTTTTGAACATTTTTGACGTTTCATCAAGAGCCAGACAGGATCAGCCAGCCCACGTTGTGACATATCTTTGAAGCTCATATTCTAATTACCTGATTATTTTCGACCCAAGAGATAGTGGACAAGCGAAATGAATTCAAAACTCAACAGGCCCATAAAAAGAGGAAAATGGTCTGGAACATTGAGATAAATTCCTGAGATATGTGCTTATCACAACAGATGTGTTTTTGGTCTGAGTTCAAAGGAAAGTGCTATAAGTAAGGTTATCAGTGACCTCACATAGCCCAGAGCATTTTAGGTTATGAACCATCTGCATTTTATACTCAGATAGTTAGTAAGATTATATATTATTTTACAAGGATTAATTCCTCAAAAATTCATACATTCTGGGATTATTGACCATTGACTGTTTTTCAAACCAAGGACATCCTGCTGATAACATTTCATTGATAAGGACACGACTCTCTACTGGTATCAGTCCATTGACCAACATGTTTAAAAGTGAGTTCTAATTATTGGTTTCCTTTCCTTCTTGGACCTTTCTTTGATACAGGAGAGAAATGGATCATAGTAGATTGTTTAGATCCTCTTCTAACCTTAAATTAAGAATTGATAGGGAGTGCATCTAAAGATGTCTACCTAGAAATGAGTACTAACAGTTTAATGCTAGAATATCACTAGTATGCCACAGTACAGAGGAATTGACTTTTTCATTTAGAGATAGAATATTCTTCTATCCACTGATGGGCAGAAAAATAAATGATCACCTCATAGCTTTTGTTCATTTTCTTCTATAAGGTTGTGTCTTCAAATGACCACTCGTAAGAGCAACAACAACAAGAACAGCAGTAACAACAACAAACTCCAGAAGGAATAGAATCTGATTTCCATAGTTGTAACCATATTACTTAAAACATCTAGTTTTTACAAAATGATAAGACAAGAAAAGAAATAGGAAAGTATGGCCCATACACAGAAAATAAAGTCATTAATATAAGGTGACTCTGAGGAAACACAGATGTTGAACTTACTAGCAAAGATGTGGAGAAAAAGGAACACTTGTGCACCATTGGTGAGAATGCCAATTGGTGCATCTACTATGGAAAACAGTATGGAGATTCCTCAAAAACCTAAAATTACAACTACCATATCATCCAGTGATTCCACTTATGGGTATTTATCCTAAGAGAACAAAAACACAAACGTGAAATGATATATGTACCCCTAAGTTTATTGAAGCATTATTTACAATAGCCAAGATAAGGAAACAACCTAAGTGCCTATCAGTGTATAAATGGACAAAGAAAATTTGAGGTCTGTATATTATTCAGCCATAACAAATAACGATATACATAATTCCTGGGATATAACTTTTATCTTGCTAGTAGGAAAGGAGTAGGAGAAAGGAACCCCAAACCTCTTGGCTGCACTCAACAGGAATTTAACTGCTTCAACTCACATTTGGAGAGAATAAGAAATGCCTGTGGCCTGCTTCTCCTAGTGAGATACCAACTACCTTTGTTGAGAGTGGAGGGTAAAGGAAGCCCTATCTTCTTAGCCTCAGCAACCTGGAGTTCAGCTTCCATCAAGCTGATAGAAGAGGAGGGAGTGTTTTGCAGCTCAAGTGCCATAGATTCCTCCTGATCTTACTGAGATTAAGTGATTTTCTTGAATAAATGTTTCCTTTTATTTTCTGTATGTGTTTACAATAATTTCAGGATGCTTTAAGTGTTTATACTTTTGTTTTAGTTTGTTTTGTTTTTATTTTATTTTTGCTAATTTTCAGCAGTTATGCTTATTTAATTGGGGAGTGGTCTACTGAGCTCCTTATGCTCTCATTATGGATGTAAACTCTCTATGTCTTTTTAGACTTTTTTACTAATTCATTTTTATTGCATTTTCCAAAATTATTGGTTTGTGACATATTGGGGAAAATAAAGAAACTTATCCTTAACTATAGATAATTTGAGAAGCACTGTCCTAAGGACCCTGTTTTGTGACTCGTCCATGGACAGCTCTTTTCACTTGGCAAGGATTTTCAAGACAAAGAGACTGCTCATATACACACACACAGCAACACAAACACACTACTCTATATACTAGATTATACTCTGGGTACCCAACACCTCAGAGTTCATTTGTCCACTTCATAGGGTCTATGTTCCCAAAGACGGATTGTGTAGTTGGTGTTAATTCTCCTTGACTATAGAGGCGATATGGATAGAAATGTGGATGCAGCTTGAAATTGGAGGTTGGGATATGTACACAAATATGTTTGAGACTATGGGCTAAGACTATCTGTCCCCCAAAAGACCTACTTAATCACAGAATTCTAAAGATTTTGAAATTATAAGGTCAAGCCTAGCCTTTCAGTGGTTTATTTGTAGAAAATAAACAGGGAGATGCCAGTAGGTAGAAATATGTGGGTAACTTGTGGACAAAGGATATCCACCTCGGGTGATTTGTTGCTGTACTCAGGTACTTCAACAGGTGGGAGCTGGGAGTAGATTCTATAGGCAAGCAAGTAAAGAATCCCCAGGCATGTGATGTAAAAGCACCCTCCCTGCAAAAAAGAAGGGAAAGTGAATATTTATCCTGGGAGTTTCTGAGCTATTGGAAAAGTAGGCTTACAGCTTTGATTTGCTGCTGTTACATCTCCCCAAAGCAAATCATGATCTTTGTTGAAAATTGAAGTTGATTCTGAACTTGTACTTGCCACAGTTATTTAACATAAACTTCTGATTTACAAACATTTTGTCTAAGACAGTTTTGGTAAGTCTTTTGAATATTTAGCTTAATAAAAGACAGGTGGATTCTCATACCTGATTCTGTATTCTGTAATCTATTCTGCTATGTTATTAGAATGGACTGATATGAAGAAAACTTGGCCTCATACAGAAATATAGTGGAAACGGAGAAGAGTATTTTGATTGTCTAATTGTGGATAATCTTAGATGCAATACCACAACTCAACAAGTGATCATTTCTTAAAAGTTAGTTGCAATGTGAAACTCTCAAAAAACTCTTCTTACTTTGTTAAATTAAAGTATATTGGACCCTCCTACACTTTGAATAAAATTTTTACCATGCAAGAATTCATAACATCATGCATTAGTAATTTGGAAAATATTCCTCTAAGTCATGCAGGACTTCCATTTATTGACGTATTTTGGTGTATATTTTTAACATTGTATTTATTGATATCACCATTGATCTCATCATTAAAAAAAAACTTTAGTAATAGAGAGATGTCAAGGTCCTACTGGTAGGTATACATTTTCCAAAATTCCAATTTTTACTTAAAAGCTGAAATATTTTATTATTAGTAACAAATGATGCATGTTGTTTTCTTTGATTGGCAAGCTCCCTTCATTAATTTTTAAGAAATTTTATACAAGATACCAAAGTATCAATAAATGTAGCTTGTCACTCATTTTTTCAAGTAAAATTTGTAGCCATGAAAAAGATGGCTTATTCAGGTTGCAACTAAAACAATCACACAAGTGCTGTTCCTCGAAATAAGCATTGTACTTCAGTGTGCATCAGAATTATTTTATTCATACTTCATGTTTCATCATATAAACTATATCATATATAAACATATCATATATCTCGGACTGCATACTGCAGAAATCTGTAACCCAAACCATCAATAATCACAGACAAGAAACACTAAGAGAAAAGCCTACTCTCCCTAACCAAAAGATAGGGGAAAGGGTGGTCTAACAGAACATAAAAGCTTTTAAATGATACCCATCATACTCCAGCTGAACACCAATTGAAAATCTGTTCCCCAAATAGCTCCTCATGTTTTCCAAGAGTCAGAGAGGTTAGCAGATTTTCCACATGTCCTGACTCCAGCACAGCAGAAAAAGGTAGTGGCTTTCTACTGTCCTAATACAATCGTTTTCACCAGAAAGCATAAAAGACATTCTCAGACAAAGGAAAATTGAGAAAATTTACTACTGGTAAACTTAATCTTAAATAAAAACTAATGGGAATTCCCTGGCGGTCCAGTGGTTAGGACTCTGCACTTCCACTGCAAGGGGCACGGATTTGATGCCTGGCTAGGGAACTAAGATCTCACATACCACAAGGCCAAAAAAAAAAAAAAGAGAAAAAGCAATAACTAATAGGTAAAGTTATCTAAACAAAAAGTATTGAACAAATGAATTTAAGAAGGCTTGGAACTTTAGAAAGGAAAGAAGAATGCTGAGATGTTTAAAAGCAGGAGCAATATAATAGAGTATCCTTCTCATGGGTTCATTAAATCATATTTGCTTGTTGAGGTAAAAATTATAACACCATGTGATGTAGTGCTTAATGTACACACAGGAAATAAGGCAATTATATTTAAAATGTGGTAAGAACAATGGTAATTAATTAAAGCAAAGTATTTAGATTTGGTTCAAAGTGATAAAATGTTGATACTAGTAAACTGTGATGTTATATATTTATGCTGTAATAACTAGAACAATCACTAAGAAAAATATAAATAACATGATATACTCAAAAAATACTACATATTATCAAAAATACTACATATAAATCAAGATGGAATCACAAAAACAGAGTACAAGCAATCCACTAGAAGGCAAGAAATGAGAAACAGAGGAAAGAGAAGGGGAAGACCAAAATAGAAAAGAAATAATAAGATGGCATATTTAAGCCATAATGTAGCAATAATGACCTTAAATGTAATAGTCTCAATACACCAATTAAAGACAAACATTGACAGAATAAATATTTAAAAAATGATCCCTCAAAAAGTTGTCTACAAAAAACTCACTTCAAATACAATGGTATAGGTAGGTTGAAAGTAAAAAGATGAAAACAGATGTGTTATACAAACATTAACTGAAACTTATCAGAAATGGCTCTGTTAATAATAGATACAGTAGACCTCAGAAAAAAAGAGAAAAATACACAATTATACTTGTTGAATTCAAAAGTAACTTGTAGAATTCCTAGACAGAAAATGAACAAGAATCTAAAACAACAGAACAAAATCAAGCAATATGAGGTAAGTAGCATATATAGAATACCACACCCAATCAGAGTAGAATATTTTTTCAGTTGCCCATGGAACATTCACTAAGATCTAACTTATCTTGAGACAGAAAATAGCTCAATAATTTTTTTTGAAAATGATGTCATACAGCACATATTTTCTGACCACACTGGAATCAATATAGAAATAAATAACAGAAGGATAACAAGAAAGTCTACAAACAATTGGAAATTAAACAGTATACTCCTAAACAATATATGGGTCAAAGAGAATGTTTCAGAGGAGAAAAACAAGAACATAGAACTAAATGAAATGGAAATGCAATATATCAAAATATGGAGGATGACAACACATATTGAGAAGGAAATTTATAGTCCAAAATACATGCTTTAGAAAGAGGAAAGTTCTGAAATCAATCATCTAAATACCTTCATCAAGAAACTGTAAGCATAAGAGCAAGATAAATGAAAGCAAGATGATAAATTAAAAAATAATGCTAAGAATAAACATAAATGAAAATAAAAACAGGAAAATGATAGAGAAAATTAATGAAACAAAGGCTGGCTCTTCAAAACATGAACACAGTTTAGCCAAGTTCTTTGCCACTTTAAAACAGGGATTATGTTTTCTCATGTTTCCAATAACATGTTTCTTATCTCCATCTGAGACTTCATCAGAATGACCTTTGCCATTCGTATTCTTACCAACATTGTATTCACAGCAACTTAGATATTGTTTTGTTTTGGTGTGGCAAATATGCTCAGACACTGAGATTGTCTTTGCCAATAGTTTATTTAACATAGGTTCACTGTGGAAATTTCACAAGCCAATAACATACAGGGTAATGTATTTTTAATAAACCAATAAACAAATAAACATACTCCAAACAAATGACAAATTGACTACACTATTGTTCCAGGCAACGGGAGATGATGGAAATAAGGTCCAAATTAAGTTCAAGGTATACCTTTTTTTACAAGCTTGAGATTCTCAGGAAAGACAGCTTTGCCAAAGACACCTGACATTTACCTGCCAGAGCAAAAATAAAAGTCCCTTATTCTGAGGGTTATCGCTCCAGGGACCATTGCCTGGATTTCACCACTGCTTGCATGGAGTGCCTCTCCAAGACAGGAATAGATGTTCCTTCTCTTCCTGAGACTGCTGCATGGTTTATCACCACTACCAACCAAGTGTAGCCTGGCCATGGCTGGAGCAAGTTCCTCAAGAGCTTCAGAGAGTTAGATCAGCAAAGGGTAGCTTTTGCCCAGACCAACACTCTCAGATATTACTAAAAAATTCTCAGTATTTATTCCAATGTCTCCTTGCAATAACTATTGCTTCTCCACATGTTCTTATCGATAAGCCCCTAGCTGGGCCCCTCAGCAACTGAGCTACTAAGTTTTTATTGAGAAGACATGAGATGCTGACATCCTGACACACTTACTTCATTCTTACATCAGTACAACTTTACTTCTAAAAACGACCTTTTTTTTTACTTTGTCATGAACAAATAAATTAAAACAACTTCACTTAAGTCATAACAAATGGATCTGAAATCATATCAGAGCAATAAAAAACATGTATTCTCAAATAAGTTTGAGGCTTTCTCTATAACGCTCCTCTTTTCTTCCTCAGCTCTCATCAAAATTGCCCTTACAGGCCATTCACAGCAAAGTAGGTCTTTTCTAGCACTCACCTCAAAATTCTTCCAGCCTCTACCCATTACCCAGTTCCAAAGCCACTTCCTCATTTTAGGTGTTTGATACAATAGTACCATACTTCTTGGTACCAATTTCTGTCTTAATACATTTGGGCTGCTATAACAAAAATACCATAAATTAGGTAGCTTATAAACAACATAAATTTATTTCTCAAAGTTCTGGAGGCTGAGAAATCCAATATCAGGGTGCTGGCAGATTTGGGATTTGATGAGGGTCTGCTACCTCATAGATGGCCATCTTCTCACTGTAACCTCCCATGGTGGAAGGAGGATAGGGAGCTCTGTGGGATTTCTTTTATAAGATTACTAATCCCATTTATTAGAGCTCGACCTTCATGACCTAAGCACCTCCCAAAGGCTTTGCCTCCTAATACCATCACTAGGTTTCAACATATGAATTTGTGTGTGTGGGGGGAACAAATATTAAGTCCATAGCATGAAACATTGCTCTACATACCAAAATTTATGGCTTGGTGAGATGGATAACACCTACTACAAGATGGAAGCTCAGATTGCACGGTAAATTGATGTCCCATTGTTAAACATTTAGTCTCTACTAAGGCCCAGTAGAAAACTGAAGGCTGTTTCTCAAAAGTAGAGTAGTTATTTCGAGAAGATTGGAGGACTTTTCTTCAAAATCACAAGGACCTGTTGTGTGATGCCAATAGGGACCTGCCAAAGGCTAAAAAGAGTTTATCTATCTGTTACCAAAATATCAAGCAACTTTGAGTCTCATAAATCATATGGCACAAGTGGCACAGCAGCTTGCACAGCATCCTGTACCAGTTGCAGAGCCTTCTTTTATTTTGGGGACCCACTTGAAACTAATAGCTTCTCGGAAAGCACACCCTAATTAAGAATATATTGTCCCCAAATCCAGAAAGACCCATATGTCATTGTGCCTTTCTTTTGATTGTAACAAGAACCAGATGCAACACCTTATCCTTTACCCTAGAAGGGATATCTCAACATGCCCCATACTTCTAGACCACTAGAAATTTTACTGATTCAGAAGAGTCTGAGTTTTTGTCAGACTGATATCTTATCATCTGACATGCAAATGTCTTACCAATAAGTCCTGGGTAGTTGCTATTTCTTCCCCATGAGATCCAATCAGCTTAATATCATTAATGTAGTAGGTCAATGTGATTTCTTATAGAAGGAAAAGTAATCAAGATGTCACCAGACCCCTTCTCAGACCTCAGACAATACTCAAATCTACAGTAATCAAAACAGCATGAGGCTTCCCTGGTGGCACAGTGGTTGAGAGTCCACCTGCCAATGCAGGGGGCACGGGTTTGTGCCCCGGTCCAGGAGGATCCCACATGCCATGGAGCGGCTGGGCCCGTGAGCCATGACCGCTGAGCCTGTGCATCCAGAGCCTGTGCTCCGCAATGGGAGAGGCCACAACAGTGAGAGGCCCGCATACCGCAAAAAAATAAAAATAAAAAACAGCATGGCACTGGCACAAAAATAGACATATAGATCAATGTAACAGAATAGAAAGCCCAGAAATAACCCCATACAGCTATGGTCAATTAATCTTTGACAAAGCAGGCAAAAATATACAAAGAAGAAAAGAGAGTCTCTTTAGCAAGTTTTGTTGGGAAAGCTGGAGAGCCTCATGTAAATCAGTGAAATTAGAACAATCCCAAACATCATAAGCAAAAATGAATTTAAAATGGTTTAAAGACCTAAATATAAGACATGACACCATAAAACCCCTAGAAGAGAATATTTTCTGAAATAAATCATAGCAATATTTTCTTAGACCAATCTCATGCAAAAGAAATAAAAACAAAATTTTAAAAATAGGACGTAATCAAACTTAAAAGCTTTTGCACAACAAAGGAAACCATAAACAAAACAAAAAGACAATCTATGGACTGGGAGAAAATATTCGCAAACAATGCAACCAGCAATGGGTTAATTTCCAAAATATACAAACAGCTCATACAACTCAATATCAAAACAACAAACAACCCTCTCAAAAATGGGCAGAAGACTTAAATAGACATTTCTTCAAAGAAGACATACAGATGGCCAACAGACACATGAAAATATGCTCAACATTGTTATTTATTAGAAAATTGCAAGTCAAAGCTACAATGAGATATCACCTCCCATCAGTCAGGATGGCTATCATCAAAAAGTCTACAAATAATAAATGCTGGAGAGGGTGTGGAGAAAGGGGACCCTCCAATACTGTTGATGGAAATGTAAATTGGTAGAGCCACTATTGAAAACAGTATTGAAGCTCCTTAAAAAACTAAACATAAAGCTACTATGTGATCCAGCAATCTCATTCCTGGGCATATATCTGGAAAAGACAAAAACTGTAATTTGAAAAAATACATGCACTCCAATGCCCCAATATTCATAGCAGCACTACTTATAATAGCCAAGACATGGAAGCAAATCAAAGTGTCCATCAACAGGTGAATGGATAAAGAAAATGTGTTATATATGTTTGTGTATACACACACACACACACACACATATATATATATATATATATATATATATATATATATAAAACGGGATATTACTCATCCATAAAAAAAGAATGAAATATTGCCATTTTCAGCAACATGGATGGACCCAGAGAATATCATACTAAGTGAAGTCAGACAAAGACAAATATTATATGATATCACTTATACGTGGAATCTAAAAAATAATACAAATGAATCTATATACAAAACAGAAACAGACTCACAGACATGGAAAACAAACTCCTGTTTACCAAAGTGGAGGAGGGATAAATTAGGAGTATGGGATTAACAGATATACACTACTATATAAAATGGACAAACAACAAGAATTTACTGTGCAACGCAGGGAATTATATTCATTATCTTATAATAATATATATATATATATGAATCAATTTGCCATACACCTGAAGCTAACACAATGATGTAAATCAACTATACATCAAAAAAAAATAAAAAAGAGATCTCAACAGACCAAATTGTGGCATAGCACTGGGGAGAGATGACAAATCCTTGAGGTAGGAAAATGAAGATATTTTTCTGGCCTTGCTAACTGAAACTACACTGCTTCTAGTAGTATTTACTAACAGATATTGAGGCCATAAAAATAAATTCCAGAACAATGGCTGCATACCAGGTACCAGAGGATTTGTTAATTTACCCAAGCATAAAACCACATCTGGAACAGCAGCAGCAGTTGGAGTCACTGCCTTGTTAGCTTTACCATAACCCACTTTCATTATCTAAGATCCATCTGTTTACTTCACAAGCCAAATAAATGAGTTGAAAGAGGATGAGGTGGGAATTACCACTCCTGTGTCCTTCAAGTCCTTGTTAGTGGCACTAATGTCTTCAATCCCTTCAGGCATTGTTTACATTTTACTATTTTCCTAGGTAAGGCAGGCAGTTCTAGCGGCTTTTTCTTGGCCTTTTCTACCATAATAGTCTTTACTCCACTGGTCAGGGAGCCATCGTGGGGATTCTTCTAGTTTCTAAGTATGTCTATGCCAATTATGCAGTCCAGAACTAGGTACATAAACACAATATGGGTTCATGGAGTCACTGGACCACTTTGAAATGAACTTGAGCCAAAACTCCATTGCTCATTTCCATAAGACCCTACTCTGACTGGTGGACCACCAGACTGGAATTAGTGTCAACCTAGAGCCAGTGTCCAGTGATCATCCAAAGTCAGTATTTCCCTTTCTCCACTGCACTGTCAGACTGGTAAAATGTTTTAAGTTATTTTGGAGAAGGCTGGGAGAAATAGTATACATTTTTGCCAGTGTGTAGGATTCTTTCTCCATGGGAGTTGCTTCTCTATTTTGGTGATTCAAGTTAGACTTCTGTTGATTCATTTAGAACTCAATCACTTATACAAATCAGGTAAAAATTCAGTAGACTGCTCAGTGACAGCAGTTCCCACTGTAATTTCTGAACTACAGAAAAGAGCAACCACAGCACTCTTAAAGAATGCTTAGTTCTCTCAGTCATGGTGAAAAATGTGTCCTCTTGACCCTACCAGTGTGCATGAGCAGGTACTGCATAATAAATCCACTCCAATATCCCAGTCTCCCTAGCCTTTGGATCACTTCCTGTACAGTATGGCAAGGCAGGTCTGGAATTTTAACTTCATACACTCTAGGCCACCATTTGGTTCATGTTTCAGTCAATCAAGAAAATAAACTTTTAAGCCCTTTATAACTCCTTGAGCACCCCTAGAATCCAGAATCTCTGTTTAGCAGGTCCATACCAATAAATTTGATTTGATATAATTTTATGTTCTTTTCACCATTATCCTACACTCTTAGTATCCATTTCCACGTGTATTCCTCATATCTCTGTCTGTATACATGGTAAAAAATCATGCAGTTGTTTTTGAGCATAGCATTCCTCCTCTTGGGTCACAACTTATATCTCATCTCTCAGAGCCTGCTGAGACTGAGTCTAGGTATTTGTCTTGAAGCAAAGAGGGGTGGTGGAGGTAAGTCTTGAGGGGAATCAGCTGTGTTTTGCAAGGCGTCTACCTCAGAGTAGGTCATTCTGGTTTCTTCAAGCAAAGTGTGGTTAACCTCATCAGAGAGAGGTAGAAGAGCTATTTCTATTGGCAAAGAAGACACAGCAGAATTTAGGGGTTCAATATTCCCAGCTTCATTAAAATCTTCCAATATGTCCCTATTCCAATTTTCAGGATACCATTCCTCCCCAATCAGTTTAAAGAAGACATTCTGGGAGGTTGGGAATTTAATCTGTATTGTAATTTAATATACTTGCAGGATGATATTCTGTATTTAATTGTCTGAAATTTTATCTCTGGCTGCAGGAGATAAGGATTTCTTTCAGGGAAGACATGGAAAATTTAAGATCATTTATGCAGAGCTTGAGCTGGGAATTTGAAGCCCTGAGCTAATTCTTTTTATTCTATATTTTTTTCCAGCACAGTTAGGAGCAAGCAGCAAATCTCATTCCTCTCACAAGACTGACAAGAATTTTTTTAACTTATGAAATCCATAGTCATTTAGAACTTTGCCTTTATAAGTATTGGGTTCGAATATCCAGTGGTGATATTTTTCATATCTCTATTGCCACATCACACCGTGGACTATCAGTGTCCTCTTTACCACTGGAAATAGAGTTATTAGTCCCTTTAAATGCAGTTACATTAGAGAACTATTATCAGAAACATCAGAACCAATTTGAAAAATTGATCCTTTAGTATCTGACCTTCTAGAACTATTCTCAAGACCAAAATCTGTATCAACAAGAGTTACCCAGATTGAGAGAGATAGACAGAGACTTATTTTAAGAAATAGTCTTCGATTGGGGGGGTTGCTAAGTCTGAAATACGTATGGCAGTTTGGAAACTCATACAGTAGTTGATTCTCTAGTCCTGAAGTAGAATTTCTCCTTCTCCAGGAAATCTTAGTTTTTCTTCTTTAAGCCTTCAACTGATTGCATGAAGTCCATCCTACATCACTGAGACAAATCTCCTTTCTTAATATTAACGTATTTTATATGTTAACCAGATCTACAAAATACCCTAACAGCAATACCTGGATTAGTGTTTGGTTAAATAATTGGGAACTATAGCCCAGCCAAGTTGACATATGAAATTACCATCACAATAACAAATGATCAAACCTCAAATAAGATGAAATAGAAAAATTTGAGCAGTCTTATAACCATTAAATAACTTTAATTTGCAGTTTAAAAAACTCTCCAAAATTAAATATCCTTGCCAAGATGGTTTAACTGGGAGAATTCCACCAACAATTTATAAAATAATTAAAAAGTTTTATAGTCTCTACGAGAAAATGGAAGAATAAAGGACACTACCCCACACATTTTATGCAACTTGTAATTACCCTGATATCAAAACTGACAAAAACTGTATAGAAAATGAAAACTACAGGTCAATATCTCATCAATTCAGACACAAAAATGTCTCCAACAGAATATTAGTAAATCTAATCCAACAATGCTTAAAAAGAATTATACACTATGACTAAGTGGGATTTATACAAGATTTGCAACAATGTTCCAACATTTGAACATCAGTGTAATCCATTATAACAGGCTAAAGGTTAAAAATATTGTGATAATATCCATTGATGTAGAAAACATTTTTGAAAACAAATACATTTATTCATGAAAATAACTGTTGGTAATTTGAAATAGAAGGGAATTACTTTAACTTGATAAAGTATTTCTACAAAAAAACAACAGTTACCATCTTGTTTAATGATGAAAGAATGAGTGTGCTACCCTTAAGATTGGGAACAAGGTGAGGATGTCTGCTTTCACCTCTCTTATTCAATATGGTACTGGAAATTCTAATCACTGCAACAAGGTAATAAAAAGCAATAAAGATATACAGAAGTGAAAGGAAGAAAATATGTTGGTCCTATTTGCAAATTACATGATTCTTTATGTAGGAAATTCTGAGGAATTTACTAAAAATTCACTATAACTAATGAAGGAGATCAGCAAGGTCACAAGACACAAGATCAACACACAAAATCAACCTCATTTTAATATACTAACAACAACTACATGTGAAAACTGAAATTAAAAGCACATATCATTTACAATTGCTCCAAAAATTGAAATAGTTAAATATATGTGCAACAAAACATGCACTGAATCTGTATACTAACAATTGCAAAATGCTGATGAAAGAAAACAAAGAAACCAGAATAAATGAAGAGACATACCATGCTGACAGAATGGAAAACAAAACAATAAAATGTAAATTTTCTGAAAAGTGATCTGTAGGTTTCACGAAAATAATACCAAAATCACTGAGAAGTTTTTTCTAGACTTAGACAATTTTTACTAAAATGTATATGGAAAGGCATGTAAACTATTCTACTGGCCTTAGAGTTGTTGGAACAATCCTGAAAATAATAAAGTGGGCTGAATCACTCTACCCAATGTTAAGGCTTATTATAATGCTGTTATAATCAAGATAGTATGGTTTTGCTAGAGGGATAGAAACATAGATCATTGGAACAAAATAGAGAATCAAAAAATAAACCCACACACATACGGCCAACTGATTTTGACAAAGGATACAGAAGTTGCTTTGCACCTTTTGCAAAAGGAATTTGATGGAGGAATTATAGCCGTTTCAACAATAGCAATAAAAAAACCACTGGAACTAATAAACATCTATGAACAAACAAAAAATAAACCTTGGCCTAAACCAACAAGAATTATCCAACGTGTGTGTGTGTGGAGGTTTCCCACGCCAACAAGCAATTCTCAGATGCCAGCAGTGTGTCTGAGAATTCAAATAAATTCTGACACTATCTACCTGGAGATAGAATCAAATTCCACAGATAAAGAGCTCACTCACAAAAGACCTGCCCTCCACTTCGGATGCCAGTACCCATCCCACTTTGTTACCTGCTCTTCTGACTTACTGGGCACAAATTGGAGGTTCCAACAACCCCCTCCAACTCTGGATGCCAATTGCAAGTCCAGGTTGTTACCTGTACTTCTTACCAAATGATTAAAAATCAGAGGTTCCCACAACCCCCTCCTCAGCTTAAACTACTTTGCTACAATGGCTCACAGAACACAGGAGAACCTGTTTACTCACTAAATTACCGATTTATTACAAAGCATATTAAAGGATACAAATCAATAGTCAGATGAAGAGATACATAGGCCAAAATCCTGAACAAAGGAGTTTCTGTCCTTATGGAACTTGGGGCCCAGTTTGATAGCACATGGAAGCATTCTCTTTCACCAACATGGAAGTTCTCCAAAAAAGGTCCAAAACGCTGTCTTTTAAGGTTTTTATGGGGGCTTCATTACATAGTCATGATTGACTAAATTATTGGCCAATGGCGATTGATTCAACCTCAAGCTCCTCTCTCCCAAGAAATCAAGGGGGGTGACTGAAAGTTTCCAACCTCTAATCTCATGGTTGGTTCTCCTAGCAACCAGTCTCCATCCTTAGGTGCTTCCAAAAATTGCCTCATTTATATAACAGGAGACATCTTTATCACTCTCAACACTTAGGAAATTCCACGAGTTTGGGGAGCAGTGAGACAGGAACTGTGGATGAAAACCAAATATATACATATTTCCTAGAAATCACAATATCACAGCTGTTTTTATTTTTTTCTTTTTGGGTAACTCATAGTATATAGAAACAAAACTGTTGTACATTGATTTTGTATCCAGTAACTTTACTGAATCTGTTTACTAGTTCTAACAGTTTATTGGAAGACACTCAAGGGATTCCTATGTATAAGGCATGTCATCTGCTTAAAATAATAATTTAACTTCTTCCTTTCCAATTTGGATGCCTTTCATTTCTCTTTCTTGCCTAATTGTTCTGGCTAGGATCTCCAATAGTATGTTGAATAGAAGTAACAAGATTGGCCAAACATGTCTCACCCCTGATCTTAGAGGAAAAAGCTTTCAGGTTTCTACCATTGACTATGGAGTTTGCTATGGGCTTAACACATATGGACTTTATTATGTTGTGGTACATTCCTTCTATACATAATGTGTTGAGAGTTCTTATCATGAAAGGATGTTGAATTGTTTCAAAATTTTTCTTCATCTATTTAGATGTTCAAATGATTTATTTTGTTAATGCAGTGTTTCACATTGATTGATTTGCAATTGTTGAACCATCATGTATTCCAGGGATAAATCTACTTGTTCATGTATATAATCCTTTTAATGTAGCCTTGAATTCCTGTTGCTATGATTTTGTTAAGGATGTTTACATCTTTGTCCATTAGATATATTTGACTGTAATTGTCTTTTTTTGTAATGTTCTTGGCTGGCTTTGGTATCAAGGTATTGTTTGTCTCATAAAATCACTTTGGAAGTGTACCCTCCTTTTCAATGTTTGGCCGAGTTTAAGAAGGATGTTATTCTTTTTCAAATGTTTAGTAATCTGTAAAGCATTATTGTTTTATCTATTGTCTTTCAACTATCTAATTTATTTATTTTGATCTAATCTTTATTTGTTCCCTTCTGCTAACTTTAGGAGTACTTTATTCTTTTTTTCTAGTTCTTTTAGGTGTAATTTGGGTTGTTTATTTGAGATCTTTCTTTTTTCTTAATGTAGGCATTATCTGCTATGAACTTCCCTGTTAGAACTACTTTTGGCCTATCCCATAAGTTTTGGTATATTACGGTTCCATTTTCTTTTCTCTTAAGATAATTTCTGATTTCACTTTTGACTCCTTTTGACCCATTCATTGTTCAAAAGTGGACTGTTTAATTTATACATATTTGTGAATTTTCAAAATTTCCTCCTGCTATTGAATTTTAGTCTCCTACCATTGTGGTCTGAAAGATATTTGATATGATTGCAATCTTTAAAAATTTTTTTAGAGAATTCAATATTTTACTTTTTTAAATTTTTATTTTATATTGGAGCATACTTGATTAACAATGTTGTGTTAGTTTCAGGTGTACCGAAAAGGGATTCACTTACACATATACATATATCTATTTTTCTTTTAAATTCTTTTCCTATTTTAGTTATTACAAAATATTGAGGTGAGTTCCCTGTGCTATACATTAGGTCCCTCTTGGTTATCTATTTTATTTTATTTTATTTATTTATTTATTTTTATTTTTATATTTTAAATTGGGGAATAGTTTTACAACATTGTGTTAGTTTCTACTGTATAGCAAAGTGAATAAGCCATATGTATACATACGTCCCCTTATTTTTGGATTTGCTTCCCATTTAGGTCACCACAGATCACTAAGTACAGCTGCCTGTGCTATACAGCAGGTTCTCATTAGGTATCTATTTCATACATATTAGTGTATATATGTCAATCCCAATATCCCAATTTATCACACACACATTTGCCCCCTTGGCATCCATATGTTTGTTCTCTACATCTGTCTCTATTTCTGCTTTGCAAACAGGTTCATCTATACCATCTTTCTAGAATCCACATATATGCATTAATATATGATATTTATTTTTCTCTTTCTGACTTAATTCATTCTGTATGACAGTGTCTAGGTCCATCCACGTCTCTACAAATGACCCAATTTCATCCCTTTATATGGCTGAGTAATATTCCATTGTATATATGTACCACACTTTCTTTATCCATTCGTCTGTTGATGGGGCTTTAGGTTGTTTCCATGACATGACTACAGTAAATAGTGTTACAGTGAACATTGGGATGCTTTTATATTTTTGAATTATGGTTTTCTCCAGGTATATGCCCAGTAGTGGGATTGCTGGCTCATACAGTAATTCTATTTTTAGTTTTTAAGGAACATCCATACTGTTCACCATAGTAGCTCTATCAATTTACATTCCCACCAATAGTGCAAGAGGGTTCCCTTTAATCCACACCCTCTCCAGCATTTACTGTTTATAGTTTTTTTGATGATGGCCATTCTGACCAGTGTGAGGCGATACCTCATTGTAGTTTTGATTTGCATTTCTCTAACAATTAGTGATGTTGAGAATCTTTTCATGTGTTTTTTGGCCATCTGTATGTCATCTTTGGAGAAATTTCTATTTAGGGCTTCTGCTCATTTTTTGAATGGGTTATTTTTTGTTTGTTTTTTGATATTGAGTTGCATGAGCTCTTTGTATATTTTGGAGATTAATTCTTTGTTATTTCGTTTGTAAATATTTTCTCCAATTCTGAGAGTTGTCTTTTTGTCTTCTTTATGGTTTCCATTGCTGTGCAAAAGCTTTTAAGTTTCATTAGGTCCCATTTCTTTATTTTTTGTTTCTATTTTCATTACTCTAGGAGGCAGATGGAAAAAGATATTGCTGCAATATATGTCAGAGAGTGTTCTGTCTATGTTTTCTTCTAAAAGTTTTATAGTATCTGGACTTCCATTTAGATGTTTAATAAATTTTGAATTTATTTTTGTGTATGGTGTTAGAGAATGTTCTAATTTCATTCTTTTTCATGTAGCTGTCCAGTGTTCCCAGCACTAATTTTTGAAGAGACTGTCTTTTCTCCATAGTATATTCTTGCCTCCTTTGTCACAGATTAGATGACCGTAGGTATCTGGATTTATCTCTGGACTTTCTATACTATTCCACTGATCTAAACTTCTGTTTTTGTGCCATTACCATACAGTTTTGATGACTGTAGCTTTGTAATATAGTCTGAAGTCAGGGAGACTGTTCCCTGCAACTTCGTTTTTCTTTCTCTAGATTGCTTTGGCTATTTGTGGTCTTTTGTGTTTTGACATTAATTGTAAATTTTTTTATTCTAATTCTGTGAAAAATGCCATTGGTAATTTGATAGGGATTGCATTGAATCTGTACATTAATTTGTGTAACATAGTCATTTTGACAATATTGATTCTTTCAATTCAAGAACATTGTATATCTTTCCATCTGTTTGTGTCTTCTTTGATTTCTTTCATCAGCATCTTATAGTTTTCAGAGTACAGGTATTTTGCCTATTTAGGTAGGTTTATTCCTAGGTATTTTATTCTTTTTGTTACAATGGTAAATTGAATTGTTTTCTTAATTTCTCTCTCTGATCTTATGTTGTTAGTGTATAGGAATGCAAGAGATTTCTGTGCATTAATTTTGTATCCTGCAACTTTACCAAATTCATTGATGAGCTCTAGTAGTTTCCTGGTAGCATCTTTAGGATTTTCTATGTAGAGTATCATGTCCTCTGCAAACCGTGACAGTTTTATTTCTTCTTTTCCAAGTTGGATTCATTTTATTTATTTTTCTTCTCTGATTGCCATGGCTAGGACTTCAAAAACTATGTTGAATAAAAGTGGGGAGCGTGGACATCCTTGTCTTGTTCCTGATTTAGAGGAAATGCTTTCAGTTTTTCACCATTGAGAATGATGTTGGCTGTGGGTTTTTCATATATGGCCTTTATTATGTTGAGGTCTGTTTCTTTTATGCCCACTGTCTGGAGAGTTTTTATCATAAATCAGTGTTGAATTTTGTCAGAAGATTTTTCTGCATCTATTGAGCTGATCATATGGTTTTTATTCTTCAATTTGTTATTATGGTGTATCACAGTGATTGATCTGAGTATAGTAAATAAACCTTGCATCTCTGGGATAAATCCCACTTGATCATGGTGTATGATCCTTTAAATGTGTTGTTGGATTCAGTGTGCTAGTATTTTGTTGAGGATTTTTACATCTATGTTCATCAGTGATATTGGCCTGTAATTTTCGTTTTTTGTGCTATCTTTGTCTGGTTTTGGTGTCAGGGTGATGCTGGCCTCATAGAATGAGCTTGAGAGTGTTCCTTTCTCTGCAATTTTTGGAAGAGATGAGGAGGATGTGTTGAAGCCATCTCATTCTGGACTTTTTCTGTTGGAAGATTCTTAATTACAGTTTCAATTTCAGTTCTTGTGATTGGTCTGTTCATATTTTCTGTTTCTTCCTGGTTCAGTCTTGGAAACTTATACCTTTCTAAGAATTTGATCATTTCTTCCAGGTTGTCCATTTTATTGGCATATAGTTGCTTGTAGTAGTCTCTTATGATACTTTGTATTTCTGTGGTGCCTGTTGTAACTTCTCCTTTTTCATTTAAATTTTATTGATTTGAATACTCTCCCTTTTTTTCTTGATGAGTCGAGCTAAAGGTTTATTAATTTTGTTTATCTTCTCAAAGAACCAGCTTTCAGTTTCATTGATATTTGCTATCATTTTATTCTCTTCTGTATCATTTATTTTTGCTCTGATCTTTATGGTTAATTTCCTTCTACTAACTTTGGTTATTTTTATGTTCTTCTTTTTCTAGTTGCTTTAGGTGAAAAGTTAACTTGTTTATTTTAGATTTTTCTTGTTTTTTGAGGTAGGATAATATTGCTGTAAACTTCCCTCTTAGAACTGCTTTTGCTGCATCTCATAGGTTTTGGATCTTGTGTTTTTATTGTTATTTGTCTCTAGGTATTTTTTGATTTCCTCTTTGATTTCTTCAGTGATCCATTGGTTGTTTAGGTGAATTTTGTTGAGCCTCCACGTGTTTGTATTTTTAATAGTTTTTTCCTATAATTGATTTCTAATCTCACAGTGTTGTGGTCAGAAAAGATGATTGATATGATTTCAATTTTCTTAAAGTTACTGAGGCTTTATTTGTGACCAAGATGCTATCTATCCTGGAGAATATTCCATGTGCACTTCAGAAGAAAGTGTGTTCTGTTGCTTTCAGATAGAATATCCTATAAATATCAATTAAGTCTATCTGGTCTAATGTGTCATTTAATGCTTGTAGTTCCTTATTAATTTTCTAACTGGATAATCTATCCATTGTTGTAAGTGGAGTATTAACATCTCCCACTATTATTGTGTTACTGTTGATTTCCCCTTTTATGGCTGTTAGCATTTGCCTTATATATTGAGGTGCTGCTATGTTGGGTGCATAAATATTTACAATTGTTATATCTTCTTCTTGGACTGATCCCTTCACCATTATGTAGTGTCCTTCCTTGTCTCTTATAATAGTCTTTATTTTTAAGTCTATTTTTTTTGTGATATGTGTATTGCTATTCCTGCTTTCTTTCGATTTCAGTCTGTATGTGTCCCTAGGTCTGAAGTGGGTCTCTTTAGACAGCATATGTTTGGGTCTTGTTTTTGTATCCATTCGGTGTCTTTTTGTTGGAGTATTTAATCCATTAACATTTAAAGTAATTATCGATATGTATGCTCCTATTACCATTTTCTTAATTGTCTTGGGTTTGTTTTTGTAGGTCTTTTTCTTCTGTAGTGTTTACCACCTAGAGAATTTCCTTTAGCTTTTGTTGCAAAGCTGTTCTGGTGGTGCTGAATTCCCTTAGCTTTTACTTGCCTGTAAAGATTTTGATTTCTCTGTGAAGTCTGAATGAGATCCTTGTTGGCTAGAATAATCTTTGTTGTAGGTTTTTCCCTTTCATCAGTTTAAATCTATCCTGCCACTCCTTTCTGGCCTGCAGAGTTTCTGCTGAAGAATCAACTGATAACCTTTGGGGATTCCCTTTTGTGTTATTTGTTGCTTTTCCCTTGCTGTTTTTAATATTATTTTTTTGTATTTAATTTTTATTAGTTTGATTAATTTGTATCTTGGTGTGTTTCTCCTTGGGTTTATCCTGTATGGGATAATCTGTACTTCCTGTTCTTGGGTGACTATTTCCTTTTCCATGTTATGTATGTTTTTGCCTATAATCTCTTCAAATATTTTCTCAGACTCTTTCCCTTTCTCTTCTCTTTCTGGGACTAAATTAATTCAAATTGGTGTGTTTAATGTCCTAGAGGTCTCTGAGAGTGTCCTCATTTCTTTTCATCTTTTTTCTTTATTCTGCTTCTCAGCCATTATTTCCACCATTCTATCTTCCAGCTCACTTATCCGTTTTTCTGCCTCCTTTATTCTATTTTTTCCTTCTAGTGTATTTTTAATTTCAGTTATTGTGTTTTTCATAACTGTTTGTTTGTTCTTTACTTCTTCTAGGTCCTTATTAAACACTTCTTGTATCTTCTCAGTCTGTGTCTCCATTCTATTTCTGAGATCTTGGATCATCTTTACTATCATTACTCTGAATTCCTTTTCAGGTAGATTGCCTGTTTCCTGTTCATTTATTTCATCTTGTGGGTTTTTACCTTGCTCCTTTTTCTGCAACATATTTCTCTGTTTTCTCATTTTCTCTAAATTGTTGTGTTTGTGGTCATCTTTCCACAGGCTGCAGGGTCATAGTTCCTGTTCCTTATGTTGTCTCCCCCAAGGTGGGTGAGGATGGTCCAACGGCTTGTATAGGCTTCCTTGTAAAAGAGACTGGTGGCTGCACTCTGGTGGGTGGAGCTGAGTCTTTTCTCTCTGATGGGCAGGGCTACATCAGTTAGTGTGTCTGTGAGCTTAGTATGACTTTAGGTAGCCTGTCTACTGATGGATAGGGCTGTGTTCTTGTCTTGCTGGTTGGTTGGCATGAGTTGTCAAGCACTGGATCCTGTAGGTAGATGGCTGGAGCTGGGTCTTGGTGTTAAGATGGGTACTGCCGGGAGAGCACACACTGATTAATTTTCCCTGGGCCTGGGAATTCTCTGATGGCCCAGCATCCTGGACTCGGCACTCCTACCCCTGAGGCCCAGGCCTGACCCCTGGCTGGGGAACTAAGAGCCTGCAAACCAGTCTGTTCAGCCAGAGAATAAAGAATAAAACAAAAAAGAAAAGAAAATGAAAAAAATCAAGGACAAATACCAAAAACAAAAACAAACTGTAACAACAGCAACAACACATAAAAAAGAAAATAAACACACAAACAAAACCCAAGACAAATGATAAAAACAAAACCAGACAGAAACAAATAGACAAAGAAACAAAAAAACACCAAAAACAAATTAAAAAAATGAGAACGACTAAACAAAAGAATGCAAAAATGTAAACAATCAATAAAGAATAAACTAACAAAAATAAAAATAAAACAAAAACAGAAAGCAAACTAAAAAAAAATACAAAGAAACATAAAACACAAAAAAATGATCAAAAAAGAAAAAGAACAGAATCAGGAAAAAAAACCACAAAGCAACAAAAAAGGAAAGTAAAAATAGAACAATATATTAAGAAAATTTAAAAAAAATAATAAATATATAAAAAATAGTAAACACAACAACAACTGAACCAAATGAAACAAACAAAAAAGAACAATAGTAATAATAATATTTTACTAGGGCCTCTGCTCTCAGTGTCCTTGCTCTCCCAGTGAGCCACAGCCAACCCTCACCTCCCTAGGTGGCCCTCCAATGCCTCTAGGTATGTCTCTGGATCTGTGTGAGTACTGTGTGGGTAGCTCATACTTTGAGCTGACCCAACTCCCTTGTGTACTTTCCCCCGAAGTCCACTGCTGCTAAAACTAGACCAGACTCAGTTGTGAGAGCATTCATTGTCCATTCAGATATTACACAGACACGGGGTTTACCAACCTGATCGTGGGGATCTAATCCATGGCTTGTGCTGCTGCATGGAGAGATTCTCGTTCCTCTTCCTTAGTCGCACCACCCCTGGGGCTCAGTTTTGGTTTTGGCCCGACCTCTGCATGTGAGCCACCCTCAGGCATCTGTTCCCCACCCAGGCTAGAGGGAGTGAAAGCAGCAGCTGAATGGGGCACACTTATTCAGGCCAGGGAGGGGTACAGTAACCACAACTAGGTTATACATGAAGTGCCTGTGGCAGCAGAGACTGGCAAGAATTTGCAACAACTGGGGCATGCTTTCTCTGGTGGGAGTCCCTCCCAATGCCCGCAGAGGCAGGTGCTTCATTTGGGGCAGTGGTGGTCCCACTCTGTTTGAGTCACTTAACAATGGTGCCTCATTTTCTAGGCAGACCACGCTTCCTCTAGGAACATTCCCAGCTGCAGAGCCCCTCACTCCTATCCCCTCTGTTGTATTCACACAGCCAACAGTGGTCATTTCTCTGGATCTCTTCTCCTAATGCCATGCTTCAACACTCAGCCCCTGCCAGCATTGGCAGATTCCCTTCTCAGGCTGGGACACCCAGCACTGATTCCCAAGGAGGACTTGTCATGGGTGGTGCTCAGGACCTCGGAGCCTGTGTGGGCAGAGGAGTCCTTGTTTTGAGGGGTGAGCAAGCCTGCTTAGATGGATGCCCCTCCCACTGCCTGCAGTGGAGGCAGAAACCGGAAGGTGGGGAAGGGGGTTGCAATGGTGACCCCACCCCTTTCTCACCCCTCAACAATGGCACCTTTCTTCTATGGTGTCCCGGGTTTCTTCTGCAGACTTTCCCTGTTGCAGAGCTCCTCACTCCTGTCCCTTCAGGCTGTGTCTTTTCACAGCCATCAGCTGTCCCCCCTCTAGTTCCCTGATCCAAACCCCACTTTCCAGCACCCAGCCCCCTCCACAACAGGAAACATACGAGTGAGGTTGGGTTGTACAGGGCTGTGGCATGGACCATGCACACAGTTCTTACTTTGTCCTCCCTTCCACAGACCATCTGCTGCGTTCCCCTTTGATACCCCAAAGATTCCTTTCTGATCCAGCTGATTTCCTCTCCTCACCTTCAGCTTCCCTCATTCCTCTTTTCTTTTTCCTTTCTTTCATTCTACCCAGTTGCAAGGGCATTTTTCTTGTCCTTTCAGGTGTCCAAAGTCTTCCACTAATGTTCAGCAGGTGCTCTGTGAGAATTATTCCATTCGTAGATGTATTTGTGATGTATTTGTGAGGAGATATGAATTCTGCATCTTCCTATTCTGCCATCTTGACTTCTCTCCCTCCCTAAAAATTTTTTAAAACCTGATTTGTGGCCTAATATATGAGCTATCCTAGAGAATGTTCCACGTGAGCTTGTGAAGAATTTATATTCTGCTTCTGTTCAATGGAATGTTCTGTATATGTCAGTAAGATACAGTTGTTCTGCAGTGTTGATTAAGTCAGCTGTTTCCTTATTGATTTTCTGCCAAGATGTTTTATCCAATATTGAAAATGGGGTATTGAAGTTCAGTACTCTTATATATTGGTATCTCTTTCTCCCTTTAGCTCTGTTATTATTTACTTCAATTATTTAGATCCTCCAATACTGGGTGTATATAATTTTACAATTGTTATGTCCTCTTATTTTTATATATTGACATTCTTTCTCTCTTGTAATTGATTTTGTTTGATGTCATTTTTATCTGATATAGAGCTCTCTTACTCTTTTTTTGATTACAATTTGTATGGAGTATCTTTTTCCATCCCTTAGTTTCATCCTATATGTGTCCTTACAGATAAAGTGACTTTCCTTGAGTTGGCATATTATTGGATTATTAAAAATTCATTCAGTCATTCTGTGTGTTTTGATTGGAGAATTTATTCTATTTAAGGTTAAAGTAATTATTCGTAGATAAGGAGTTATTATTGCTATTTTGTTAGTAGTTCTCTACATGATTTGTATTTCCTTCATTCCTTTATTCCTCTTTTGATGTTTCCTTTGTATTTTATCTTTTTGTAGTAGGTATCCTTTAATTCTTTTTAATTTATCTATTGTGTATCAACTAGAGATTTTCTCTTTGTGGTTACTACTGGGTTTACATAAAAAATCTTATTGTTATAACAATCTATATTAAGCTGAAAACAACTTATCTTCAATCACATATAAAACCTCTAAACTTTTACTTCTCTCCCCACATTTTATGCTATTGACATCACACTTTACATCTTTTTATATTGTACATCCATAAAAAATCCTTTTGCCTATTGTTATGTTGAATACTATTTTTTACCTTTTACATTGGAGATAAGGGTGATTTATGCACCATTATTACAGTATTAGTATAGGTTGAATTTGAAAATATATTTATAGTTGTCCCTCAGTATCTGTGGGGGATAGTTTCCAGGACTCCCTGCAGATACCAAAATCTGTAGATGTTGAAGCCCTTTATATAAAATGGTATAAATGGCATAGTGTATGCATATAACCTACATACATTTTCCTGTATACTTTAAATCATCTCTAGACATTTTATAATACCTAATACAATGCAAATTCTATATAAATAGTTGTAAATGCAATTTAAGTAGTATGCAAATAATTGCCAGTGCATGAGAAATTCAAGTTTTGCTTTTTGGAATTTTCTGGAATTAAAAATATATTTTTGATATTCATTTGGTTGAATCTGTGGATGCAGAATCAGCAGATATAGAGGGATGACTGTACCATTACCAGTGAGTTTTATACTTTTATTTTGAAAACAATGTTTTCAAATTGTTATTAGTAGCCCATCATTTCAACTTGAAACACTATCATTAGTATTTCTTGTAAGATAAGTCTAGTGGTGATGAACTCTCTTTTGTTTGTCTGGGAATGTCTTTATATCTCCTTCATTTCAGTTTTACCAGATATAGTATTCTTTGTCGGTAGTTATTTTTCTTCTATTAGAACTTTGAATATATCATCTCTTTCCCTCCAGTTTCCAAATTTTCTGCAGAAAATTCCACTCCTTTAAAACTTCTCTCTGACTTTGATTTTAATGTGTTTCAGGGTAATCTTCTTTGGGTTGATCTTGCTTGGGGATCTCTGAGTTCCCTAGACCTTGATGTCCATATTTCTTCCAAGATTTGGACAGTTTTCACCTATTATGTCTTTAACTAAGCTTTCTGCCCCCTTCCCTCTCTACTCTTCTTTTGGAACTCCCAATATGCAAATGTTTGTTTGCATGATTGTGTCCCACAATTCACACAGACTTTCTTTACTCATTTTTATTCTTTTTTAATTTGTGTTCCTCTGAATGGCTAATTTCATATTACCTCTCTTTAAGTTCACTGATTTTTTTTTCTTCTGAATGATAGATTCTGCTGTTGAAGCTCTCTATTTTTTAGTTTTGTCATTGTATGCTTTAGCTCCAGAATTTCTGTTTGATTCATTTCTGTGGTTTCTATTTCTTTACTAAACTTCTCATTTTGTTCATTTTTGATGTCCTGATTTTGTTTAGTTGTCTATTTGTGCTATTTTGAATTTTATTGAGTTACTTTAAGATGACTATTTTGAATTCTTTGACAGACATTTCATAGATCTCTATTTCTTTGGGGTTAGTCACTGGAGCTTTATTTTTTTCCTTTGGTGGTATAATATTTGCCTCATTCATCTTGATTTGTGTAACATTGCACTGATGTCTGTGCATCTGAAGTAGCAAAACACCTCTTCTAGTCTTTTTAGACTGGCTTCAGTAGGTAACGTGTTTCTCCTGTACTTTCCCTGGGCTAATGTGATTACCTCCAAAATCAGTCATGCTGGGTTGGAGCCAGGTCATGAGGCTGTTGCTGGATCCACATTGGGGTCTGCAGTTGGTGAGCTTGTTACCAAGGACTTGAGATGGTGTGGATCCTATCTGGTCGCTGGGTGGATGGGACTGCCTTCAGGACCTTGTTCAGTAGGGTGGCATGAGTACAAGCATCTGCTTCAGAGTCTACAGTTGGAACTGTAGAGAGCTTGCCTGTTACTAGTTGCATGGACAGGTGTGGCTCCCATCAGATCCCTGGGTGGACTTCTGCCCAGTCACCAGGTGGGTCCATGGGCAGGCAGGACTGGCCCCAGATCATGGCTGAGAGGGACTAGAGTCCCTGTGCTGCTTCAGGGTCTACAGCTGAGGTTGAAGTATTCAGACCTGACTCTGGAGACACTGGTGGGTGTCACTGACCAGGCTCCTTACTGGGCAGGAATGCTTCCTCGTCACAGCTAGTAGTGGCCAGAGCCTAGTTACAGGGTGATTCCAAGGTATGCAGTCAGACTTAGTATGGTAGACTTACATCTGGGGTCACTGATAGTCCTTTCTCCGTATAGGCCCTTGGGCCGGCAAGACTATTCATAGACTGTAGCTCGGGAGAGGGATGCTAGAGCTAAGTCACAGGGTTGTTTCAGGATATTCTGTCAGACCAAGTTCAGCTGGCCTGCCTCTGGGGGCACTGATGAGTATGCCTCCCAGTGGCATTCTGTGTTGGCAGGAGTGCTCATGGATTGTGGATGGGAAGGGCTGGAGCCAATTCTTGAACTCTATTGAAGTTTCATAATCTTCTACTTGGATACTAAAGCTCCCACAAAAGCAATTATTTTTCTGTGCATGGCTACCAAAGTATTGTTGCTGAAGGGGATATATATGCAAGGGACCTCCTATTCCACTTATTGCTGATGTTGGCTATACAATATTTTGAGAATCTTGGTAAAGGGTATTCTTTGTACTACTTTGCAACTCTTTTGTAAGTATACATTATTCCCAAATAAAGAGGTTAAAAATTATTTTAAAGTTTAAGAAAAGAATAGTGGTAATGGAGTGAATAGACATGGGATAATAAAAGAATCCATAAGTCCATTATTGACACTAACAAAAGGGGGAGGATGGAAGAATAGAACTCTTTCAGAAGAAAGCCAGCTAATAAATACAGAAGAAATGAGGGGGTTTGAAAATCCATGTTTTATAGTCACCAATGTAAAAATTGATTCAGCAAGGTTTATGCAATCTCCAAGGAATAACAATACAGCAAGCAACCATGTATTTGTAGGGGTGAAAAAAAATTATCCTACTACCGACTTAAGTTCTCTAGTTGTGTTCTATAAGTGGACTAACAAAAGACAGACTAACAAAAGAAGGATATTAACATGCACATCACTCTTGTACAAATGAGAGGAACCAGAGATGAGTAACTCAAAAGAGTGATTATAATTTGGGATCATACAGGGTAAAAATTATTAGGTGAAGTGCTCCACACATCTTGAGAATTCGGGCCTATATACAGATATCTTGCCATCACAATATTTTGTCTCTAAACTTTCATCCATACAAAAATTAAGGTAGAGAAATCTGGAAAGTGTGATGCCTATGATATGGTTTTCATTTAATATAATTTAATCTAGTGTTGAACATTTGTTAATTTAATCTATTTGAACATTTATTTAGGCACTAATAAATTTTATAGGGATATTTTAATTGGATTATTCTTAGTAACACCTTTATACTAGCTTGACTGTATTGTTTTAATTTCAATTTAACTGTACAGAAAATAAAATATTTGACTATATATTACATATATATATATTTTTTAAATACATGTATATAAAATATGCTTTATTTTCCCTGGGTCATTTATCAATTAATTTAGGAAGTGATAGACATTTCTTGGTGACTTTTTCTTTGGTTTCATTTACCAAACATATATTTAGTGTATGTTAAATGGGATTATTTTAATGTTATACTTCCTCATATTGTGTTTTTTTTCTTAATTTAAACAGCAAATTAACTTTGTTTATAACTTTGTGTATAAAAGAAAATTTAGTTATCATTTAATCTCTATAGAACTGATTAACCATATTCATATTCATAGTAATATAACAATTAGTACTTTCTTTAAGAAAAAAATGCTCATTTCTCTTCTATACTTTCTTTTTAGCCTCTCATCCTTCAGGTATACTAGTTGGATATAAAATAGTCTCAGAAAATCCATATTTATTATTACTGGAGTATAAGATGATGCTATGTGAGAACATTTATAATTCAGAGGGAAAAAATGAACCAAGATGACAATATTTTCTTCACAATTGCATTTTTTTCTAAATAAAATAAAGAAAAAGAAAAAAGAGGAAGATTAAGACTGTGAACATCAGGTTAAAGTAGAACTTAAAATATAATAATCAGCAGTAACAGCTGAAATTCAATAGATCTAAAAATTACATTGACACCCCGGAGGAAGATGGCGGAAGAGTAAGATGCGGAGATCACCTTCCTCCCCACAGATACATCAGAAATTCATCTACACGTGGAACAACTCCTACAGAACACCTACTGAACGCTGACAGAAGACCTCAGACCCCCCAAAAGGCAAGAAACTCCCCACATACCTGGGTAGGGCAAAAGAAAAAAGAATAAACAGAGACAAAAGGATAGGGACGGGACCTGCACCAGTGGGAAGGAGCCGTGAAGGAGGAAAGGTTTCCACACACTAGAAGCCCCTTCACGGGCGAAGACTGCTGGTGGCGGAGCGGGAAAGCTTCGGAGTAGCGGAGGAGAGCACAGCCACAGGGGTGCGGAGGGCAAAGCAGAGAGATTCCGGCACAGAGGATCGGTGCCCTCAGGCACACACCAGCCCGAGAGGCTTGTCTGCTCGGCCGCCGGGGAGGGCGGGGCTGGGAGCTGAGGCTCGGGTATCGGGATTCAGTCGGAGCGCAGGGAGAGGACTAGGGCTGGCGGCAGGAAGAGAGCCTGAAGGGGTTAGTGCACCACGGCTAGCAAGGAGGGAGTCCGGGGAAAAAGTCTGGAGCTGCCGAAGAGACAAGAGACTTTTTCTTCCCTTTTGTTTCCTGGTGTGCAAGGAGAGGGCATTAAGAGAGCTGCTTAAAGGAGCACCTGAGATGGGCGCGAGCTGCGGCTAAAGGCGCGGAACCCGGAGACGGGCATGGGACGCTGGGGCTGCTGCTGCCGCCGCCACAAGGCCTGTGTGCGAGCGCAGGTCACTGTCCACCCTGCCTTCCGGGGAGCCTGTGCTGCCGCCACTGCCGGGGTCCCGGGACACAAGAACGGCTTTCCCGGGAAAGCGCACGGAGCGCCTCGGGCTGGTGCAACGTCACGCCAGCCTCTGCCACTGCAGGCCCACCCCGCATTGCGCGCCCCTCCCTCCACTCTGCTGAGTGAGCCAGAGTGCCCGAATCAGCGGCTCCTTTAAACCTGTCCTGTCTGAGCGAAGAACGGACGACCTCTGGAGACCTACGCGCAGAGGCGGGGCCAGGTCCAAGGCTGAGACCCGGGAGCTGTGAGAGCAGAGACAGGGAAATCTCTCGTGCAGCCTCGGAGGCAGCGGATTAAAGCTCCTCGGTGCAGTTGATGTGCCCTGCGCCTGTGGAGTGCATGAATGGACAGCGAATCATCCCAAATTGAGGAGGTGGACTTTGAGGACAAGATTTAAGACTTTTCCCCTTTTCCTCTTTTTACAACGAATTATCCCAAATTAAGGAGGTAGACTTTGAGAGCAAGATTTCAGACTTTTCCCCCTTTTCCTCTTTTTACAACGAATTATCCCAAATTGAGGAGGTGGACTTTGAGAGCAAGATTTTCAATTTTTCCCCCTGCTCTTTTTTTGTGAATGTGTTTGTGTATGCTTCTGTGTGAGATTTTCTCTGTATAGCCTTGCTTCCACCATATGTCCCAGGGTTCTATCTGTCCGTTTTTTTTCAATAATTACTTTTTAATTTTAATAATGCTACTATATTTTATACTTTATTCTATTTTACTTTACCTGCTCTTTCTTTTTTTCCTACCTTCCCTTCCCCCCTCCCTCCCTCCGCTGCTCCTTTCTTTCTTTCTCTCTTTCATTCTTTCTTACCTCCCTCCCTCCCTTCTTCCTTTCACTCTTTTTCTTTCCTTCCTTCCTCCCTCCTTTCTTTCTTTCTTCCTTCCTTCCTTCCTTTCTTTCCTTCTTCCTTTCTTTCTCTGTCTCTTTCTTTCTTCTACTAATTCTTTCTTTCTACATTTTCTCCCTTTTATTCTAAGCCGGGTAGATGAAAGGCTCTTGGTGCTGCAGCCAAGAGTTAGTGCTGTGCCTCTGAAGTGGGAGAGCCAACTTCAGGACACGGGTCCACAAGAGACCTCCCAGCTCCACATAATATCAAGTGGCGAAAATCTCCCAGAGATCTCCATCTCAACACCAGCACCCAGCTTCAGTCAATGACCAGCAAGCTACAGTGCTGGTCACCCTATGCCAAGCAACTAGCAAGACAGGAACACAAATCCACCCATTAGCAGAGAGGCTGCCTAAAAACATAATAAGGCCACAGGCACCCAAAAACACACCACCAGACGTGGACCTGTCCACCAGAAAGACAAGATCGAGCCTCAAGCACCAGAACACAGGCACTAGTCCCCACCACCAGGAAGCCTACACAACCTACTGAAACAACCTTAGCCACTGGGGACAGACACCAGAAACAACGGGAACTACGAATCTGCAGCCTGCAAAAAGGAGACCCCAAACACAGTAAGATAAGCAAAATGAGAAGACAGAAAATCACACAGCAGGTGAACGAGTAAGATAAAATCATACCAGACCTAACAAATGAAGAGGTAATAGGCAGTCTACCTGAAAAAGAATTCAGAATAATGATTGTAAAGATGATCCAAGATTCTATTTCCAAGATCCAAATTCTTGGAAATAGAATAGACAAAATGCAAGAAACAGTTAACAAGGACCTAGAGGAACTAAAGATGAATCAAGCATTGATTAAAAACACAATAAATGAAATGAAAAATACTCTAGATGGGATCAATAGCAGAATAACTGAGGCAGAGGAACGGATAAGTGAGGTGGAAGATAAAATAGTGGAAATAACTGATGCAGAGCAAAATAAAGAAAAAAGAACGAAAAGAACAGAGGACAGTCTCAGAGACATCTGGGACAACATTAAATGGACCAACATTCGAATTATAGGGGTTCCAGAAGAAGAAGAGAAAAAGAAAGGGACTGAGAAAATATTTAAAGAGATTATAGTTGAAAACTTCCCTAATATGGGAAAGGAAATAGTTAATCAAGTCCAGAAGGCACAGAGAGTCTCATGCAGAATAAATCCAAGGAGAAATACACCAAGACACATATTAATCAAACTGTCAAAAATTAAACACAAAGAAATAATATTAAAAGCAGCAAGGGCATAAAAACAAATAACACACAAGGGAATCCCCATCAGGTTAACAGCTGATCTCTCAGCAGAAACTCTACAAGCCAGAAGGGAGTGGCAGGACATAATTAAAGTGGTGAAGGAGAAAAACCTGCAACCAAGATTACTCTAAACAACAAGGATCTCATTTAGATTTGACGGAGAAATTAAAACCCTTAGAGACAAGCAAAAGCTGAGAGAGTTCAGCACCACCAAACCAGCTTTACAACAAATGCTAAAGGAACTTCTCTAGGCAAGAAACACAACAGAAGGAATATACCTACAATAATGAAATCAAAGCAGTTAAGGAAATGGGAATACGAACATACATATCAATAATTACCTTAAATGTAAATGGACTAAATGCTCCCACCAAATGACACAGATTGGCTGAATGGATACAAAAACAAGACCCATAAATATGCTGCCTACAAGAGACGCACTTCAGACCTAGAGACACATATAGATTGAAAGTAAGGGGATGGAAAAAGATATTCCATGCAAATGGAAATCAAAAGAAAGCTAGAGTAGCAATTCTTATATCAGACAAAATAGACTTTAAAATAAAGACTATTAGAAGAGACAAAGAAGGACACTACATAATGATAAAGGGATCGATCCCAGAAGAAGATATAACAATTGTAAATATTTATGCACCCGACATAGGAGCACCTCAATACATAAGGCAAATACTAACAGCCATAAAAGGGGAAATCGACAGTAACCCAATCATAGTAGGGGACTTTAACACCCCACTTTCACCAATGGACAGATGATCCAAAATGAAAATAAATAAGGAAAACACAAGCTTTAAATGACACATTAAACAAGATGGACTTAATTGATATTTATAGGACATTCCATCCAAAAACAATAGAATACATATTTTTCTCAAGTGCTCATGGAACATGCTCCAGGATAGATCATATATTGGGTCACAAATCAAGCCTTGGTAAATTTATGAAAATTGAAATTGTATCAAGTATCTTTTCCGACCACAATGCTATGAGACTAGATATCAATTACAGGAAAAGAGCTGTAAAAAATACAAACACATGGAGGCTAAACAATACACTACTCAATAACCAAGTGATCACTGAAGAAATCAAAGAGGAAATAAAATAATACCTAGAAACAAATGACAATGGAGACATGACGACCCAAAACCTATGGGACACAGGAAAAGCAGTTCTAAGGGGGAAGTTTATAGCAATACAATCCCACCTTAAGAAACAGGAAACATCTCGAGTAAACAACCTGACCCTGCACCTAAAGCAATTAGAGAAAGAAGAACAAAGAACCCCAAATTTAGCAGAAGGAAAGAAATCATAAAGATCAGATCAGAAATAAATGAAAAAGAAATGAAGGAAATGAGAGCAAAGATCAATGAAACTAAAAGCTGGTTCTTTGAGAAGATAAACAAAATTGACAAACCATTAGCCAGACTCATCAATAAAAAAAGGGAGAAGACTCAAATCAATAGAATTAGAAATGAAAAAGGAGAAGTAACAACTGACACTGCAGAAATACAAAAGATCATGAGAGATTACTACAAGCAACACTATGCCAATAAAATGGACAACCTGGAAGAAATGGACAAATTCTTAGAAATGCACAACCTGCCAAGACTGAATCAGGAAGAAATAGAAAATATGAACAGACCAATCACAAGCACTGATATTGAAACTGTGATTAAAAATCTTCCAACAAACAAAAGCCCAGGACCAGATGGCTTCACAGGCGAATTCTCTCAAACATTTAGAGAAGAGCTAACACCTATACTTCTCAAACTCTTCCAAAATATAGCAGAGGGAGGAACACTCCCAAACTCATTCTACGAGGCCACCATCACCTTGATACCAAAACCAGGCAAGGATGTCACAAAGAAAGAAAACTACAGGCCAATATCACTGATGAACATAGATGTAAAAATCCTCAACTAAATACTAACAAACAGAATCCAACAGCACATTAAAAGGATCATACAACATGATCAAGTGGGGTTTATTCCAGGAATGCAAGGATTCTTCAATATACACAAATCAATCAATGTGATACACCATATTAACAAATTGAAGGAGAAAAAACATATGATCATCTCAATGGATGCAGAGAAAGCTTTCGACAAAATTCAACACCGATTTATGATAAAAACCCTGCAGAAAGTAGGCATAGAGGGAAATTTCCTCAACATAATAAAAGCCATATATGACAAACGCACAGCCAACATTGTCCTCAATGGTGAAAAACTGAAACCATTTCCACTAAGATCAGGAACAAGACAAGGCTGCCCACTCTCACCACTCTTATTCAACATAGTTTTGGAAGTTTTAGCCACAGCAATCAGAGAAGAAAAGGAAATAAAAGGAATCCAAATCGGAAAAGAAGAAGTAAAGCTGTCACTGTTTGCAGATGACATGATACAATACATAGAGAATCCTAAAGATGCTACCAGAAAACTACTAGAGTTAATCAATTAATTTGGTAAAGTAGTAGGATACAAAATTAATGCACAGAAATCTCTGGCATTCCTATACACTAATGATGAAAAATCTGAAAATGAAATCAAGAAAACACTCCCATTTACCATTGCAACAAAAAGAATAAAATATCTAGGAATAAATCTACCTAAGGAGAAAAAAGACCTGTGTGCAGAAAATTATAAGACACTGATGAAAGAAATTAAAGATGATACAAATAGATGGAGAGATATGCCATGCTCCTGGATTGGAAGAATCAATATTGTGAAAATGACTCTACTTCCCAAAGCAATCTACAGATTCAATGCAATCCCTATCAAACTACCACTGGCATTTTTCACAGAACTAGAACAAAAAAATTCAAAATTTGTTTTGAAAAACAAAAGACCCCGAATAGCAAAAGCAATCTTGAGAACAAAAAACGGAGCTGGAGGAATCAGGTTCCCTGACTTCAGACTATACTACAAAGCTACAGTAATCAAGACAGTGTGGTACTGGCACAAAAACAGAAAGATAGATCAATGGAACAGGATAGAAAGCCCAGAGATAAACCCACGCACATATGGTCAGCTTATCTTTGATAAAGGAGGCAGGAATGTACAGTGGAGAAAGGACAGCCTCCTCAATAAGTGGTGCTGGGAAAACTGGACAGGGACATGTAAAAGTATGAGATTAGATCATTCCCTAACACCATACACAAAAATAAGCTCAAAATGGATTAAAGACCTAAATGTAAGGCCAGAAACTATCACACTCTTAGAGAGAAACTTAGGCAGAACCCTCTATGACATAAATCACAGCAAGATCCTTTTGGACCCACCTCCTAGAGAAATGGAAATAAAAACAAAGATAAACAAATGGGACCTAATGAAACTTCAAAGCTTTTGCACAGCAAAGGAAACCATAAACAAGACCAAAAGACAACCCTCAGAATGGGAGAAAATATTTGCAAATTAAGCAACTGACAAAGAATTAATCTCCAAAATTTATAAACAGCTCATGCAGCTCAATAACAAAAAAACAAACAACCCAATCCAAAAATGGGCAGAAGACTTAAATAGGCATTTCTCCAAAGAAGATATACAGACTGCCAACAAACACAGGAAAGAATGCTCAACATCATTAATCATTAGAGAAATGCAAATCAAAACTACAATGAGATATCATCTCACACCAGTCAGAATGGCCATCATCAAGAAATCTAGAAACAATAAATGCTGGAGCGGGTGTGGAGAAAAGGGAACACTCTTGCACTGCTGGTGGGAATGTGAGTTAGTACAGCCACTATGGAGAACAGTATGGAGGTTCCTTAAAAAAGTAAAAATAGAACTACCATATGACCCAGCAATCCCACTACTAGGCATATACCCTGAGAAAACCATAATTCAAAAAGAGACATGTACCAAAATGTTCATTGCAGCTCTATTCACAATAGCCCGGAGCTGGAAACAACCTAAGTGTCCATCATCGGATGAATGGATAAAGAAGATGTGGCACATATATACAATGGAATATTACTCAGCCATAAGAAGAAACGAAACTGAGCTATTTGTAATGATGTGGATAGACCTAGAGTCTGTCATACAGAGTGAAGTAAGTCAGAAAGAGAAAGACAAATACCGTATGCTAACACATATATATGGAATTAAAAAAACATGTCATGAAGAACCTAGGTGTAAAACGGGAATAAAGACACAGACCTACTTGAGAATGGACTTGAGGATATGGGGAGGGGGAAGGGTAAGCTGTGACAAAGCGAAAGAGAGGCATGGACATATATACACTACCAAACGTAAGGTAGATAGATAGTGAGAAGCAGCCGCAGAGCACAGGGAGATAAGCTCGGTGCTTTGTGACCACCTGGAGGGGTGGGATGAGGAGGGTGGGAGGGAGGGAGGTGCATGAGGGAAGGGATGTGGGAACAGATGTATATGTATGACTGATTCACTTTGTTATAAAGCAGAAACTAATAAAAAAAATAAAAAATAAAATAAATAAAAAAAAAATTACATTGAGAAACTGTATGCAAAATTATAAGCAGTTTTTGCAATAGTTTCTCATGCCAGTTCAATTTGTTATTGAAAAGATTTTCAAATTTTTCATCATTATGTAAAGGACAAGAATGAATTTAATCATGAATATAAATGTGCTCATTTTTTTGTTGTCCTAAACTGTACTTTCTCCTACCAGCAAGCATCTGTAGGTTTTACCTTGTTGAAAGTCACTCAAAAATAAATATAATCCAAAGCAGTTCTCTTGCCAGCAAAATGTAACCTTTAGAAACCTCTTCAAGAGTAGAAGTATTTCAGGAAGGTCATAGCTTTACCAATGACTTTTCTTTTCCTTCACCCCTTTAGTAATTAATTCTCTGGCATTAGCCACCTGAAGATTTGACCTAGAAAAGATGATAGGTAGCTAAAAAACTAAAAGAAATTCAATAGCATTCCCATCTTAGGGTATTCTGATAATACTATCACACAAATATATCCCATAGCTACATACATTTCAACATCTGTGAACACTAAAATGAACTTGCACTTTTCACACTGGTTTTGTTTCAATTTACAACAAAAGAAGACTAACCACAACAGCTGCAAAAAGTGGTCACACATAATGTGATCTTTAAGCAAATGTTTACTCATGAGGCACCCATTTCTCTGCCAGTGCTCTCCAGCTGACTGGTTGCTCAGCATGTACTATAATAATCACCACATGGTACAGTAGCAGGAACAGAGCAACCAGCAATAAGGCGTCCGCTATGCATTCAAAAACAAATATCAAATGTAATTCTCCAGAAAAATTTTGTGCATTTAATATAGACTACAGATGATTTGAATATTTGCACCTTTTAGGGAACATTTTTCTTAGAACAAAGATATATAGAGAATATTATAACAAAATAATAGGAATATACATATACATATATATTCCTATTTTTTAGGTTGCCTGAACTCTTTGGAAAATGTTGGTAAACATACACACACACATTGCCTGCCTTAGTTTGGCCAGCTCTAACAATTTACCATAAGCAACAAACATTTATTTCTCACAGTTCTGGAGTCTTAAACTCTGGATCAGGGTGCCAACATGATCAAATTCTGGTGAGGGCCCCTCTTCTAGGTTTCAGATTGCTTATTGATCCTTATATCCTCACATGCCAGAAAGACAGCTGGAGATCTCTCTGGGGTGCTTTTTATAAAGACATTAATCCCATTCATGAGAGCTCCACCCTCATGACCTAACACCTCCTAATATCATCACATTGGGGTTAGGATTTCAACATATGAATTTTGTTGGAAACACAAATAGTCCAATGTGCATGCACTCACGCACACACAAAGAAACCCTGATACTCCATATAATTTGAAAGGGTTATTGTCCTCTAAATAAGGAGATTTCAACTATTTTTGATTGGGACCCACAGTACAAAATAGAGTTTATTCTATGAACCGTAAAATACATAGGTGTTTGTGTTTCTTTATATAACTAAATGAAAAGTTTCATGAAGCTTGCAAGTGAAAGCTAATATTTTATCCTATTCTATTCAATTTCATTGAAAAAAACTTTCTGGATACGACCTACTAACTTGATTTTGTAAAACATTGTCATGACTGTCATATGAAAATAACTCGTCTAAATGTTATGCCATAATATTGAATACCAATATTCATATTTATTTCAAACTAAACAAAATTATTAAAGTAATACTTTAGAAAAATTTAATAGATACTGTGCTAAATTTAAAAAATATATATATATACTCTGTGTTATTGATTTTTTGTGAATATCTGTAGAATATTTTACCTAAATTGCACTCCTTTAGCTTCTGCATATCATGATGTGCATTTATAAAAACATTAAAATATGGGCAAATTTATAAAGAAAATCATTTTTATTAATCACTTCAATCACTACCCTAACAATTACCCTCTGACCTTGTAAATAATATAGTTTACTTCTGTGCAATCACTAGAATATAAACCTAACATATCCTACAAACTTATTTTAAAACTTATTTTTGTAAAGTGCCACCTGAATGCTTATCCTTGGCTATTTCCATCAAATCAAGTAAGACTGAACTAGAATACTAATAGTCCAGCCTTCCCATCTGCATATTCACCAGGCCATATCTAAGGGACTAATTGTGAATACATTTGTCTTCTATTAAAGTCTAATTTGGATGAAATTCTCAGACAGAACCAGTCTAATCTGAAGGTCCTCAAACACAAAGATTATCAAACAAATACAAAGAGACACTAAATGTTTTGTCTAGAGTGTTTATAAAGAAGTTCAAAAGAGAAGAGCACTTGATAAATCCAACACACAGGAATGGAACTAGGACATTCCAATTAACAATACAATGCCTGTGTTGGTTATTTTTGATTAGGGTTTATTCAAGTTTTGCTATTACAAATGTCATTGCCCACCATCACCATTTAGGCTTTTTTGTTTTACATAATAAATTGTTCTAAGAGAGAAATGTCCCAAGTTCTGTATAAATTACAAAAAGTCCTAAAGACTTATACCAATGCATAGTTCCACATCAGTACATGATAGTATCTGATTTACCATCTCGTTGACAAGATGAACATTATCTCGTAATTTAAAAATGTTCACACTGTTGCTTATAGAAACAATTAATACAAAAAGGATCATACTAAAAAGCAATAATCCTGTCTCACTCCTCCTCACCACCAGTCCCATTTCTGAGGAAAACGGAGCCACCTTTAGTTGTTTATGGTTTTAGCTTTCCTAGTGTGTTATTCCATAACTCTAAAAAATATGTTAAGATCAGTATTATTTAATTCATCACTTTAGACATGATCCACTTGATTCCTGTTATTTCAGATTAGGATTTAGTTCACATACATACCTGTATATTTCTTCAAAACCTCCCTGCCCAAGAAAATTAAACCATTAATATTATTTCATTTACTGATAGTCTTTATAACTCTGTATACTATACCTATATCTCTAGTTCTAAACTCTGTATTTTGTAGGATAAATTTGTTATCAATCTTACTATTTTCCTTTACCCTCCCACTTACCTGTTTCTGTCTTTTGTATGTTTACTTTTACAAATCATTACTAATGGTAAAAAAAGATATTTAGCTATATTTTTTATTATGTGCTGAAATTTTGACTATGGGTGAAATTGAGCCTAAAATGCATTAAGTTTCTTTCATTCTAAGTTCAAAGTCCTGCTAGAAAGGAATCAGCTGCAAATACAGTTTAGGATCAGTAACTCCCCACAGGGCTCACTGAGATTTCCATAACTAGCTTACATTCTCCAGTTACCAGGCTACCACATCTCACTCCTCGCCTTCCTGGGGCGGGGGGGGGGGGAGGAAAGAGTACATTCCTTTTTTTGAAACCAAAGGAGAATGGCAATGAAAGTGAAACATTTATAAAGCTTGTACATGTGTGGAGGAAATGTCCATTACCATCTTGCTACACGTTTGGAGTATGTTGAACTTCAGAACTCCCCAGGCTTGACTTGGTGTCACCAACAGAAGAATATATGGTGCCAGTTTGGGGAAGAATATTCTGTGAGCCTAGGATTATGGTACTTTTGCTCATTTTAGTTCCCCTCCTCTGCTTAAGAGAAAAGAAGGCTGCTTGGCATAGCTCTTTTGAAATTTATAGGTTTACTTAAATATAAAACAAGGTGCCTCAATTCTTATTTGAAAGATCCCTTAGTAGAAGGCCTTCATGAATATAGTATTACAGCAAAACTTAAAGAAAGGGTAGTATAGTTTGTTTATGGAAAGTTAGGCCAACCCCCACTTTGTACCAGTCCCTTGAGACCCCTACAGTTTGCAAGAGAGAATCTAGAGGTTCCCATGTCATGCCAGTGATAAAAATGTATCTTTGGCCTTTCTTTAGTTTGAGCTGATTCTATCTGATGCTGGGGCCTCTGCTGTTACAGTAGTGTCTGCACAGTTAGTGATAGTCATTGTCCAGAGAAATGTTTTGCTTCTCCTTCACCTCCTACATCTTTAGGGTACCATACAGAGAGAAAGTTGTTTCTTTCTTAAGCCCAAGATGTTGTGTGACCTTCCTGCTGACCTTACCATTTGATTGTTAATTAAGAGGCATTTGGCAGTCTGAAGTTAGGAGGGTGAGAATATTCTGAGAGAGAAAGAGTACCTGTATAAAGCACAGATCACTGCCCTGCCATTAGAAGTCATTTTGAAGCTTAAATCAGACTAGTTTGTCTTAGATTGGGTAGTAGAATAAATGCATTGAAAAATTTTGAGATTAAAGCTTGAAAATGAGAAGAACTGAAATGTTAATGGCCAAAACAGAATAAGCAGCTTAAATGAATGCAAAATTATGGAATCTACCCAAGATTTTATCAAGATACCTGGTACCCATTAGGATAGTGAGTTTCAATATGGTACAATTGGAAACTATTTAGGAGTAGTCACTGGAAAAATAAAAGAAAAAAAAACTCCACTTTGTGTTTAAGCCTCAAAACCTGAAGCAAATTGAGGACCCTCAAAACCCTGGTTACATTCATATTATAATCTGTAATAACATGTCTTCTGTACTTTGTCTATGGGTCAACTCCAAATAACTGAAATTAATAGTTCATATAATCATAACAAACTGTTTCATGGACATATATTCTGTCTTGTTTTATTTACTTTCTTGTACTATTTTTTTCAAGAATATCTACTGGTATTTCTAATTTTCATGTATTTTTGGATTTTATCTTATCAGTGAATTATTCTAATGTCTCAAACATGTTATCTTTTCTACAGGATCTCCTTTTTTCATAGATAATTTCATTTTGGGACCCTGTGTTTTCCTCCTCTCTACTGAATCAGTTGATAACTAAGCCTGCAGCACTTTCCTGGATTAAATCTACTAATTTCTGAATTCTTATATACTCCTTTCTTGGTTTACTCCCTTGGTTTACTTTCTTGATATTTCAGAAACATCCTCAAGTCTCTTGTCTAGAAGTTTGCAAGTGATAAGTCGTCGAGTTCTGACATGGCTTTATTCTGCTATTTTCATTGATATTTTGAGTTATAGCAATGTAAGATAAAAAATAAGATTTCCTCAGATCTTTGAAGGAACTCCTTCACATTCTTCTAACATCCCGTGTTGCTTAGGCAAAGTAGAAAAATAGGCCTCTTTGGAGGTGAGTTTTTCTCTCTTCTCTTTTTCGCCCTATCTCTTCTGTCATTTTAGAATGATATGTCTAATTATGCATATAGTTTATGGAGGGGAAAGTGAAAGGCACTGAGTGGAAAGCTATTCAGTAATTGGATTGCTGGAAAAAAGGAATATGATTTTTTTAAATTAATATTTTATTAGAGTACAGTTGATTTACAATGTTGTGCTAGTTTCTGCTGTACAGCAAAGTGAATCAGTTATACATATACATACATCCACCTTTTATAGATTCTGTTCCCATATAGGACATTGCAGTGTACTGAGTAGAGTTCCCTGTGCTTCTATACAATAGGTTCTTATTAGTTACCTATTTTATATATTAGTAGTGTGTATATGTCAATACCCATCTCCCAATTTATCTCTCACCCTCCTTTCCCCCTTGGTAACCAAAAGTTTGTTTCTACATCTGTAACTCTATTTCTCTTTGTAAATAAGTTCATTCATACCAGTGTTTTAGATTCAACATGTAAGTGATATCATATGATATTTGTCTTTTTCTGTCCGACTTACTTCACTCAGTATGACAGTCTCTAGGTCCATCCATGTCACTACAAATGACATTATTTCATTCTTTTTTATGGTGGAGTAATATTCCATTGTATATATATACTACATATTCTTTAACCATTTCTCTGTTGATGGACATTTAGGATGCATTCATGACATGGCTATTGTAAATAGTGCTGCAATGAATATTGCAGTGCATGTATTTTTTTTGAATTATGGTTTTCTCTGGATATATGCTCAGGAGTGGGATTGCAGGGTCATATGGTAGTTTTCTTTTTAGTCTTTTTAAGGAAACTCCATATGGTTCTTCATACTGGCTGTACCAATTTACATTCACACAAACAGTGCAAGAGGGTTCCCTTTTCTCCACACCCTCTCCAGCATTTATTGTTTGAAGATTTTTTAATGATGGCCATTCTGACCAGTGTGAGGTAATACCTCACTGTAGTTTTGACTTGCATTTCTCTAGTAATTAGTGATGAGCATCTTTTCATATGTTTTTTGGCCACCTGTATGTCTTCTTTGGAGAAATGTCTATTTAGAAATTTCACCCATTTTTTAATTGGTTGTTTGCTTTTTTGATATTCAGCTGCATGAGCTGTTTGTATATTTTGGAGATAATCATTTGTTGATTGCTTTGCTTGCAAATATTCCCTCCCCTTCTGTTTGTTGTCTTTTCATTTTGTTTATGGTTTCCTTTGCTGTGCAAAAGCTTTTAAGTTTAATTCGGTCTCATTTGTTTATTTTTGTTTTTGTTTTCATTACTCTATGAGGTGAATCAAAAAAGATCTGGCTGTGATATATGTCAGAGAGTGTTCTGCCTATGTTTTCCTCTAAACGTTTTATAGTATCTGGACATCCATTTAGGTCTTTAATACATTTTCAATTTCTTTTTGTGTATGGTGTTAGAGAATGTTATAATTTCATCTTTTTTACAGGTTTTCCCAGCACGACTTATTAAAAAAGCTGTCTTTTCTTCATTGTAAATTCTTAACTCCTTTGTCATAGATTAGATGACCATAGGTGCGTGGTTTTATCTCTGGATTTTCTATCCTGTTTCACTGATCTATACTTCTGTTTTTGTGCCAGTACCATAGAGCTTTGATGACTGTTGCTTTCTGGTATAGTCTGAAGTCAGGGAGCCTGATTCCTGCACCTCGGTATTTTTTTTTCTTCTCAAGATTGCTTTTGCTATTCAGGGTCTTTTCTGTTTCCATACAGATTGTAAACTGTTTGTTCTAATTCTGTGAAAAATACGATTGGTAATTTGATGGGGATTGCATTGAATCTGTAGATTGCTTTGAGTAAAATAATCATTTTGACAATATTGATTCTTCCAATCCAAGAACATGGTATAACTCTCCATCTGTTTGTGTTGTCTATGATTTCTTTCATCAGTATCATATAGTTATCTGAATATAGTTATTTCACAAGGATTCTTCAATATACACAAATCAATCAAGGTGATACACCATATTATCAAATTGAAGGAGAAAAACCATATGATCATCTCAATAGATGCAGAGAAACTTTTGACAAAATTCAATACCCATTTATGATAAAAACCCTGAAGAAAGTAGGCATAGAGGGAAATTTCCTCAACATAATAAAGGCCATATATGACAAACCCAAAGCCAACATCATCCTCAATGGTGAAAAACTGAAACTATCTCCACTAAGATAAGGAAAAAGACAAGGTTGCCCACTCTCACCACTCTTATTCAAAATAGTTTTGGAAGTTTAAGCCACAGCAATCAGAGAAGAAAATGAAATAAAAGGAATCCAAATCAGAGAAGAAGTAAAGCTGTCACTGTTTACAGATGACATGATGCTATACATAGAGAATCCTAAAGATGCTACCAGAAACTACTACAGATAATCAGCTAATTTGGTAAAGTAGCAGGATACAAAATTAATGCCCAGAAATCTCTGGCATTCCTATACACTTATGATGACATATCTGAAAATGAAATCAAGAAAACACTCCCATTTACCATTGCAACAAAAAGAATAAAATATCTAGGCATTAACCTACCTAAGGAGACAAAAGACCTGTATGCAGAAAATTATAAGACACTGATGAAAGAAATCAAAGATGATACAAATAGATGGAGAGATATACCATGTTCTTGGATTGGAAGAGTCAACACTGTGAAAATGACTCTACTACCCAAAGCAATCTACAGATTCAATGCAATCCCTATCAAACTACCACTGGCAATTTTCACAGAACAAGGACAAAAAATTTCAAAATTTGTTTTGAAAAACAAAAGACCCCGAATAGCAAAAGCAATCTTGAGAACGAAAAACGGAGCTGGAGGAATCAGGCTCCCTGACTTCAGACTATACTACAAAGCTGCAGTAATCAAGACAGTTTGGTACTGGCACAAAAACAGAAAGATAGATCAATGGAACAGGATAGAAAGCCCAGAGATAAACCCATGCACATATGGTCAACTTATCTTTGATAAAGGAGGCAGGAATTTACATTGGAGAAAGGACAGCCTCTTCAATAAGTGGTGCTGGGAAAACTGGACAGGGACATGTAAAAGTATGAGATTAGATCATTCCCTAACACCATACACAAAAATAAGCTCAAAATGGATTTAAGACCTAAATGTAAGGCCAGAATCTAGCAAACTCTTAGAGGAAAACATAGGCAGAACACTCTATGACATAAATCACAGCAAGATCCTTTTGGACCCACCTCCTAGAGAAATGGAAATGAAAACAAAAATAAACAAATGGGACCTAATGAAACTTCAAAGCTTTTGCACAGCAAAGGAAACCATAAACAAGATCAAAAGATAACCCTCAGAATGGGAGAAAATATTTGCAAATTAAGCAACTGACAAAGGATTAATCTCCAAAATTTATAAACAGCTCATGCAGCTCAATAGGAAAAAATCAAACAACCCAATCCAGAAATGGGCAGAAGACATAAATAGACATTTCTACAAAGAAGATATACAGACTGTCAACAAACACAGGAAAGAATGCTCAACATCATTAATCATTAGAGAAATGCAAATCAAACCTACAATGAGATATCATCTCACACCAGTCAGAACGGCCATCATCAAAAAAATCTAGAATCGATAAATGCTGGAGAGGGTGTGGAGAAAAGGGAACCCTCTTGCACTGCTGGTGGGAATGTGAGTTGGTACAGCCACTATGGAGAACAGTATGGAGGTTCCTTAAAAATCTACAAATAGAACTACCATATGACCCAGCAATCCCACTACTGGGCATATACTCTGAGAAAACCATAATTCAAAAAGAGACATGTACCAAATTGTTCATTGCAGCTCTCTTTACAATAGCCCAGAGATGCAAATAACCTAAGTGTCCACCATTGGATGAATGGATAAAAAGATGTGGCACATATTTACAATGGAATATTACTCAGCCTTAAAAAGAAATGACATTGAGCTGTTTGTAATGAGGTGGATAGACCTAGAGTCTGTCATACAGAGTTAAGTAAGTCAGAAAGGGAAAGAGAAATACCATATGTTAACACACATATATTGAATTTAAGAACAAAAAATGTCGTGAATAACGTAGGGGTAAAACAAGAATAAAGTCACAGACCTACTTGAGAATGGACTTCAGGATATGGGGAGGGGGAAGTGTAAGCTGTGACAAAACGAGAGAGAGGCATGGACATATATACTTTACCAAACGTAAGGTAGATAGCTAGTGGGAAGCAGCCACGTAGCACAGGGAGATCAGATTGGTGCTTTGTGACCACCTGGAGGTGTGGGATAGGGAGGGTGGGAGGGAGGGAGATGCAAGAGGGAAGGGATATGGGAACAGATGTATATGTATAACTGATTCACTTTGTTATAAAGCAGAAACAAACAAACAAACAAAAACTAGAAATAGAGCTACCATATGACCCAGCAATCCCACTACTGGACATATACACAGAGAAAACCATATTTCAAAAAGACTCATGCACCCCAATGTTCATTGCAGCACTATTTACAATAACTGCCTTATGTAAACAACATAAATGCCCATTGACAGACGAATGGATAAAGATGTGGCACATATATATAATGGAGTATTACTCAGCCATAAAAAGGAACGAAATTGGGTCACTTGTAGAGATGTGGATGGATCTAGAGACTGTCATACCAAATGAAGTAAGTCAGAAAGAGAAAAACAAATATTGTATATTAAGGTATAAATGTGGAACCTAGAAATATGGTACAGATGAACTGGTTTGCAGGGTAGAAACTGAGACACAGATGTAGATAACAAACGTATGGACGCCAAGGGGGGAAACTTGTGGAGGTGGTGGTGGTGGGATGATTTGGGAGATTGGAATTCACATGTATACACTAATATGTATAAAATAGATAACTAATAACAACCTGCTGTATAAAAAAATAAATAAAATTTAAAAAAACAAAAAAAACCCAAAATACTAAAAGCTGGTTCTTTGAGAAGATAAACAAAATTGATAAACCATTAGGCAGACTCATCTAAAAAAAATAGTGTGAAGACTCAAATCAATAGAATTAGAAATGAAAAAGAAGTAACTGATACTGCAGAAATACAAAGGATCATGAGAGATTACTACAAGCAACTCTATGCCAAAAAAATGGACAATGTGGAAGAAATGGACAAATTCTTAGAAAAGCACAACTTTCCAAGACTGAACCAGGAAGAACTAGAAAATATGAACAGAGCAACCACAAGCACTAAAATTGAGACTGTGTTTAAAAATCTTCCAACAAACAAAAACCCAGGACCAGATGGCTTCACAGGTGAATTCTATCAAACATTTAGAGACGAGCAAGCACTTATCCTTCTTAAACTCTTCCAAAATATAGCAGAGCAATGAACACAGCCAAACTCTTTCTGTGAGACCACCATCACCCTGCTAACAAAACCAGACAATGCTATCACAAAGAAAGAAAACTACAGGCCAGTATCATTCATGAACATAGATGCAAAAATACTCAACAAAATACTTGCAAACAGAATCCAACAGCACATTAAAAGGATCATACACTATGATCAAGTGGGGTTTTCCCAGAGCTATTTTCCTCCAACTTGCATATAGTTCAGTTATATATTCACCCTCCCTGGATTTACAGCTATACTTTAAGCTTAAAATTAGATAAGTTAGTAAAGGTAATATTTGATGCCAGTTGAATTTAAGATTCAGGTGATGATTTTGTTGGATTTATCATGATCTGAAACATTTTAAATTCTTTCTACCTTTCCTAATTATGTACTACAAGAGGAAGTTCTAGGCATCCCACTCTTGTTTGTTTCGAAGGATCAAAAAACTGAGCCAGACTTGTTTCACATTAAACCTCAAGCCAGGTGCGTATCACCTGCTTTGGGTGTTTTTCCTTTTCTTCAAAAACACACAAAACTGTGGTTTGATTATGCTCTCTACTTGTGATTGCGATGGCAAGGAGGGTATTGGGTACAACTTGATCCAATCAGGATAACAATATACAGGACTATAAGTCTGTTTCAATGTGAAACAAACATGTTCAGAAATCTGTTTCCTTCTAATAAATATTTCCTTAAATGTTATTTTTTGCATGGATTTGGTGGTTATATGATAGTAAAATCTAAGGCAGAGTGGGATCTAATTCTTACAAACAAATGCTACTTGCCCAGGAAATTTCTTTCATCATGGGAAACCTACAGTTTTGAAACGGAGCTCTAAATATATATAGGAAAGTATGAAAATGATTTGAGGACTGAGATATTCTTGTTTATGCTTTTATGTGCTAATTAATTCTCTTCTTTAACAAAAATTTTAAGTCTGTTTAGTCTGATTAAATTAATAGGTAATGATGCACACACACGCACACACACACACACTTTTCAGAATAAAAACAAAAAACACTATGAAAGCTATATACATTTAGAAGTTTAGATCATTGATTCATTCAGCAATTATTTCATGAGTCCATATCAGAACAGCCCAACTCTACCTCTCATTAGCTGTGTGTACTTAGCTAAGTAATCTTATCTCTCTAATTCTTGGTTTCCTCATCCATTAATTGGGGAAATATAATACTTAATCAAACAAATTTTGTAGGAACTCCAATTAGATAACATGGCACATAGTAGGAACTATCAGTTTAGTGGGTAAGGCATATATCTAAATATATAATTATAATGTAAAATAGATAATTATAATGTAAAATAGTTACATTTCTTGATGGTATTGATATGATATTTGTATACAGGTCCTAACATCTTGGTATACAGGTCCTGACAACTTCAGAGATGGTCTTAGTGACCATTTGGATAGCTCTCACAAGAACCTTGCTTCACAATTGCTTTATATCTTAAATTCTATTCCATTTCAGCCTTTCATACTCATGGCCCCACTTCAGACCTGTTAACACTCAAAATCCTTCTTCTTTTAAAATATTAAATTCTTATATTCAAACATATAATAGCAAGTTCATCTTTTTCTAGGTCTTTCATCTTGCTTCTCTTACACACCTTTTTTAATTTACCTCATTGACAATTCTTTGGACTCTGGAGCTCTCCTGCAGTGAATATATTATCTCATTCTTTGCTTTGAGGATTGAACTTTGGCAACGTGCAGGCTTGTACCAGGAGAAGGGTAAGCTGTGATAAGGTGGTGGAAGTGGTCTATCCTGGGTGCACACAATAATAAAGTTCACTGAAAGTGTGTTTGCGTTTTGTTATCACCATGTACCCAGCAATTCCAAACAATGTCAGTGATAAAATATTCTTCTTTGAACAAATTTGTTTTGATGTAATTTCCAAAATATGGTGGCAGTTGATACTGTGTTTTGATAACAAATATGTAAATGCTGCTTCAAAAAATAAATCCCTCTACAGGAAGATCTCCAGTGTCAAAATCTAAATAACACCAAGAATACAGGGATAAAACCTGAGGAAGCTTTGGGCCATTGGTATTTTAAATTGAAATTGAGTTTCATTTGAAGATTTCCTGAGTTCCCTTTTTTCTCAGGGACACAAGTGTCCCAACGTCCTTTGAGAGACTTACCTTTAAGCAGGACCTTTTGATCTCCAAACTCTCTGTCATATAGAGTAGGTGTCATATGAGCTCCAGTGTCTTTATTTTTATTTGGCATACTGCCTCAGATACTCCACTGGAAAAGAGTTTAATGAGTGTACAAAGTAAGATTAATAAGACAGCTCAACTCCATCATTCACTATTTGTGTGGTGCTCACTACTCATTACTTTTTCTTCCTTTCCATCTATTCAATCTTATATCTACCTCAATTGCTTTTCTTCTCCAATAGCTCCACTGAATCTGACTTTTCCACAGTCATCAATGAATGGTCTCTTAGTTGATAAATTATCAGAGTCTATTATCAGAAGTCGATGGTAATTACTATTTACAATTTTCCTTTATTTCTTAAGTGTAGAATGATTCTTTTTCCAATGTCCCGATCTTTTACAATATCACAAGTGTTTTGAGATGAATAGGAAATGGTTGGGGAATGATAAGAATATGTGGACTTTGAGTTGCTTCTAGAGCCATGTTTCTGGTTTGGTAAAGACTCATATTGAATTAGACAACAAAAGTTGTTTTTAATTTCTGAAAGAATTAGATTTCAGCCTGAATGATATCCAGGGGTTGATCTCTGCATTCACACACATAATTTTCAGTTTACTAGTTTATATCAGAGAGAAGATTTCCAACTAAGATGGAAATCAAAAAATTCCTATGTTCTAGATTTAGAGCTGTGTATCTTTGGAATATCTTAATAAATCTTTCCACAAACGTGTCAGTATGTTTTCTTTACCTCTTATTACCTAGCTTCATTTTAGCTTAGGAGAGAAGATATCAAAAAAAGTTCCTATCAGGCTCTGAATATCAGCTTACAATTAGTCCAACTTCTGATCATAAAGCTCTCTTAAAAAAAAAAAAACATTTCAAGTATTTAAATGAAAGTTATACCTATCAAATGAGTCAAAAACAAAAACAAAACTTAACCATGGATGCAAGAAGCATCCCTGAAGAGAACATAAAATGTGCAGCCCTCCCAAGTTCCAGAAACACCCCCCAAAGATAGCTAAAAGAGAATTAGGCCATTCTACTTGAAAGTTGGCAGTGATTGGTAGGATATTAATTGAAGTGGGACACCATTCATATTTCTGTCTAGCTACATTTTGGGGACCACCTGCACACACAGTCACTGATAAACTGTGCACATTGACAGTGGGAAACCTAAGTCTTCAAAACACAAAACAAGAAATAAACAGGAAAGCAAGAGCTGTCCCTGCAAGAGACAATAACCAAATAAGCATGTCCCCAAAACAAATTTTAAGCAGAGTCACAGTCCAAAGAACTTATTTTTTAAAATGTTTTTCGTTTGGTAAACTGAATTTGGAAAGAAAAACATTCTTACTACCTTTGCTCAATTGGACTCCACAGGCAGAGATCCAAAACACTGATATGATACAAATTGTCCAGTTTGGCAGAGTGGGAGGAGAGGGTAAGTGTGAAAGATAGCTAAATCCTCAGATTTTATAATTAGAAATTAATAGTTAAGCCCTACATCTGAAATATAAAGTGGTAGCAATAAAAATGTGTTATTTAAATAAATTATATGAAATAGTCAAAGTACAAAAAATAGGTGCTCTGAGTAGTAGGAAATGGAGTTGTGAATGAGGAAACTTGTTTTTCTTAATATTCTTGTTTAATCTCTTGAATTTTAAAACTAGGTGCTTGTAGATTTTTTGATGATGGCCATTCTGACCGGTGTGAGATGATATCTCATTGTAGTTTTGATTTGCATTTCTCTAATGATTAATGATGTTGAGCATTCTTTCATGTGTTTGTTGGCAATCTGTATATCTTTTTTGGAGAAATGTCTATTTAGGTCTTCAGCCCATTTTTGGATTGGGTTGTTTGTTTTATTGATATTGAGCTGCATGAGCTGCTTGTACAAACAATAAATGCTGGAGAGGGTGTGGAGAAAAGGGAACCCTCTTGCACTGTTGGTGGGAATGTAAATTGATACACCCACTATGGAGAACAGTATGAAGGTTCCTTAAAAAACTAAAAATAGAACTACCATACGACCCAGCAATCCCACTACTAGGCATATACGCTGAGAAAACCATAATTCAAAAAGAGTCATGTACCAAAATGTTCATTGCAGCTCTATTTACAATAGCCAGGACATGGAAGCAACTTAAGTGTCTATCAACAGATGAATGGATAAAGAAGATGTGACACATATATACAATGGAATATTACTCAGCCATAAAAAGAAACGAAATTGAGTTTTTTGTAGTGAGGTGGATGGACCTAGAGTCTGTCATACAGAGTGAATGAAGTAAGTCAGGAAGAGAAAAACAAACACTGTATGCTAACACATATATAGGGAATCTAAAAAAAAAAATGGTCATGAAGAACCTAGGGGAAAGACAGGAAAAAAGATGCAGACCTACTAGAGAATAGACTTGAGGACATATGGAGGGGGAAGGGTAAGCTGGGACAACGTGAGAGAGTGGCATGGACATATATACACTACCTAACGTAAAATAGATAGCTAGTCAGAATCAGCAGCATAGCACAGGGAGATCAGCTCGGTGCTTTGTGACCACCTAGAGGTGTGGGATATGGAGTGTGGGAGGGAGGGAGACACAAGAGAGAAGAGATATGGGGACATATGTATATGTCTAACTGATTCACTTTGTTATAATTCAGAAACTAACACCATTGTAAAGCAATTATGCTCCAATAAAGATATTAAAAAATTTAAAAACAAAAACAAAACTATGTGCACCTATAACTTATTGAAGAAACCCTAATCATTTAAACTATAAATGCAATAGTTTAAATTGCTAACTGATATACACTTATAATAATAACTAAATGTAGAAAGCACTTTCATCACTTAGAAATTATCCAGGCATCTTTTTATGCATACATGCAGTTTAAAAACTCTTAGATACCAAAATAGAAATAGTTTTAAATTGTCATTATTATGAAACTATTTTCTTTCCAAAATTATTTTATCTATTTTTAATAAAAACAACAATACCAGAAACCATATATAATGAAGTGAAACTGAATAATTCAACTAACGTCATGTTATCATGTCATATACTACTTCTTAAGAGGGCATCTAAATTCAAGGTAAATTATGAATAAATAAAATTATGTAATTGTTAGTTTTCTTTTGAATTATTTATTTTAATTTTAGGAACGAAGGACAACCAACTCTGAAAGTGTAAAAATAATCTAAAGGGCTTCCCTGGTGGCGTAGTGGCTGAGAGACCGCCTGCCGATGCAGGGGACACGGGTTCGTGCCCCGTTCCGGGAAGATCCCACATGCCGCGGAGCAGCTGGGCCCGAGAGCCATGGCTGCTGAGCCTGCACGTCCGCAGCCTGTGCTCCGCAATGGGAGAGGCCACAACAGTGAGAGGCCCGTGTAATGCAAAAAAAAAAAAAAAAAAAGTCTAAAAAGCAGTATTTTTTTCACAGTTGTATTCCTAAACTCTTGTTTGATTGATTGAGGCTCTTGAAAATAAGAATCTAAAGTTAGGAAGCTTTCTTCTTTGACCTGAAGCAAGCACAGACATTCTTGGCTCTACAAGGACTTTCAACTGGATTTGATATAAAAATAATCCATTTTAGAGATCAGTAAATAACACTGAAATTCTTTGAATGACAGTGTTGGAGGACATAAAAGATGCAGGGCCACTCTATTTTATTAAAGATCCTTTAGTCTTCCTTTTCCATAAGATCTCCATTGATAAGCTCTTGTGAATGAGATTTTAAATATCCAACAGTTTTAAGATAAGTTCTGCCTGACATCTCTGTGTTGCCTCTCAAACTGGCATAATTTTTCTATCACTCTCAGTGTGGTCTTAGTTACAGTAACCATGACATTGTAGAGCTGTTCAGAGTTACTTCTGCTTATTTAGAAAGAAAGTTGTTATGTTAGGTGACACCTTGACTTATAGTGAATTTCTTTTTCCATGTATACATTTTTTCCCCATGCATTACTGAATTCTTAAAAGGGAATTAGAGGAAGAGATAATGGAGTATAACTGTTGATGGGACAGCATCTAGTTTTTTGAGCGTGATGAAAATATTCTGCCATTAGATAGTAGTGATGGTTGCACAATATTGTGAAGATACTACAAACCACTCAACTGTACACTTTAAAAGGATTATAAATGAAACCAACTAGTCATGGAAGAACAATTACTACATGATTACACTAGTATGAAGTATCTAAAACAGTCAAACTGCTAGAAGCAGAGAGTATAATGGTGGTTGGCAGGGCCGCGGGGAGGGGAAAATGAAGAGTTGCTATAGAACAGTTATAAAATCTCAGTTATGCAAGATGAATAAGTTCTAGAGGTCTGCTGCACAACATCATGCCTGTAGTTAACATACTGTATTTTATTAATTAATTAATTTATTTATTTATTTACTTATTTTATTAGTTTCTGCTTTATAACAAAGTGAATCAGTCATACATATACATCTGTTCCCACATCCCTTCCCTCCTGCATCTCCCTCCCTCCCACACTCCCCATCCCACCCCTCCAGGCGGTCACAAAGCACCGAGCCGATCTCCCTGTGCTATAACATACTGTATTATACATTTAAAATATGTTAAGGAAGTAGATCTCATGTTAAAAATTCTTACCATGATAAAATATGTAATGTTATGGTATGAAATATATATCTTAATTCAGGAAAAATATTTGAGAATTTTAGCCTAATATAATAACTTTACAGTATGTTTTGCAGGTGCATTATTCTAGTTACTTAAATTTAGAAAGATAATGGGAAGTTCAAAAACTTCTCTTAAGAATTTCATCAGATATATCTGCATATATATGATGAAAACATATATATATATATGCTTGAAATTTTTGATATTATTCATATACACTAGTGGTAAAGAAGAAATTGATGACTTTAATTCGATAAAACAATGTATATTTTTCTTTCTTTTGGGGGATTAACTTTTTACCAAATTTATTAGTACTATTCATACATATTTTTGCCATATTTATTAGTACTACATATAGATAAATTACCCCAACTTTTAGGAAAGCTCATTGTCCCCATCCCCTGTCAAGCCATCTCAAATGAGAAAGGTTTTGACATACATCAAAGGCAAAATGAAATACAAAATTATATACTGTAATACTGTGCAGAGGGTTTTGCATGAGGAGCAAGAGTCATAGTTTTGCATTATGGGTTACCTCATCTCTCTTTTCAATTTCACTCTAGTAGATCTTTTCCCAGTTTAATACCAGGGAATAAAACAAGTGATGAAAACAGAGCCAAAGAGAGCCCCCTCCAATATCTAAAGGCTTTACATGATCCTCTGATAGGGTTTCTGCCAACAAAATAAGTTGAGTCCTTGGGCATCAAGTTTAGTTCACTGGGATAGTGGACAGCATGCAATTGGGTCTGAAGCTCATGGATCATTGGCCTGGAGTATCATCTATGGTTATATTACTTGAAAACCTTCTGAAGTGAGCAGCAGATATTTAAGCAGCTGTTCAGGATTTGCATATCTTAAATGCATTTAATATGGTTAACATTACTGGCTACATAACAATAGATTCCTTCTCTCTCACCATAGATCCTGTAGGACAGTAACACAGTGTTTTCTTAGTGAGTTTGAAAATTTTTCTTTTCAAAAAAACACGATGAATTTTACTACATTGGTAACAACATTAGAATATATAATGAATTTTAAATTGTATATGTGTATGTGTGTGTGTCTATATCTGTGTGTCTGTATTAAGAGTTGGGAGATTCCTATTTTTCCAATACTCAAACACGATGTCCTGTGGAGAAATCAGAATAAGAAGTAGCACTTCACTTTTTTTTTTTTTTGCGGTATGCAGGCCTCTCACTGTTGTGGCCTCTCCCGTTGCGGAGCACAGGCTCCGGACGCGCAGGCTCAGTGGCCATGGCTCACGGGCCCAGCCGCTCCGCGGCATGTGGGATCTTCCCGGAACGGGGCACGAACCCGTTTCCCCTGCATCAGCAGGCGGACCCTCAACCGCTGCGCCACCAGGGAAGCCCGGCACTTCACTTTTATCTTTGGTACAGGTAACTTTTCTAAAGTTTGGAGCTTAATTTTACTTTAATTTGGTCAAGCATATTAGATATTCTTGATGGTATTTTATCTCAATAGCAAATCATTACCAATCAAAAGAGGTAAGGCACAAATATGCATTACCAGTTAAGCAATCGAAATATATCTTTATCCAAGTGATTGCAATTTTAAATCACTTCCAAAAAGAGGGAGAGACTAATACAAAAGGGTTGAGGCTAGAAATAGATATAGATATAGGTCCCAGAGGAAACTGAACACAAGACCAGAAAGATGAGAAGGAGAAAACTGTCAGGAAGTGTTAGTGCACAAATGGATTGATGCAGAACAGGGAAAGCCTGGACAACTAAAGAAATTAGACTCAAAAGAAGTAATGAAGGGAATATCAAACATGGAAGACAATTTTTTTTTTTACTGGAGTTCTTCTTGGCTTACAGATTTGCCTATGTTTAATTATTGAATATTATAAGCATACTTTCTAGAGAATGTGAAGAATGACATTTAGAATATTAGTAGCAGCTTTCAAAATCAGGATACTCACTTGTTTTATGAGGGTTGTTATGTTCTAGTCCTGATTTTAACATCCTTCATAAGTATGAGTTGCACTTTTATAGAGACTTTTGCCTGTGAAAATATACAGTAATTTCTATATTTGACAGCAGACATTTTTCTTTCCATTTCATTACCACATCATCCATAACCTGCAATTTGTTTTATTTTTGTTGGCATAGTTCTTTTCACTGCCAATCACTTTCTATTCATAAACAACAGGAAACAAGTAAATATGTAAATTTGCTATGAAATATAGGAAAAATATTAGAATGTAACAAGGTAGAAGAAGCATATTATGATTGCATTTGAAGAGTATAACTCTGTAAAAGGAAAGCCATGTCTAAAGCAGCAGGACAATTAACCTAATTACAATCATAATAGCAAGAATTTTTTTTCTAAATTATTTTTTTACTGATGAAAAATGAAGAATATATAATTCCATTGATTTCATCACGTTATGCATTATATTAGGACAGTTGCCTATTTAAGTATTCATAGTTTTTAAAAATGTACTTTGAAAGACATCTAAACCCTTCCAAAATCTAATTCTATCCATTTCTAGAGTAAATATGAAGCTTAAGCTTAATCTTCTGATGTTTAAAATGTTTCATTAGATTTCAAGAATACATGCATAATGAATTTTACAAGTGGCATTGATTATAAACCATCAAAAATCTTAATGCAGCACCTTATGTATAATACTATTTTTATTCCTAAATATTAAAAAGCATTCTACACATATTTTCACCTATACATATAATAATGAAGTCATTTATGGAAATCAAAAGAAAAATATAAACAAATAGTAAAGTAATGCTTTTAATTTTTTTCACTGAAGTTCTTTCTTGTGGGTAAGAAAATAATAGAACTCGTGTATTTCCAACAGCCCCATGATGCCTTTCTAGTGAAATTACATGATTTCATGGATATACACTTCATGATGATCAAAAGGAGAGACTGCAGCTTTTATTAAGAATGTACCATTAGCAGCCTGATTTATGTCAATGGGTCCAAAAGTAAAACATTGGTGAAAAGGAGAAGAACAAAGGAAAGAGAAGAATGAATACAGATGAATAGAATATCACAGGGCAAGGCAGAATCATGCAAGTGAAACACTGATCACATTACTCCTCATCAGAGACTTTTTAAAGTTGTTGCTTTTCTAAAAATGAACAAAACCCAATTTTTTTCCACTTGATTTTAATGCTTATCCTCAAAAAATGTAGTATTAGGCAGCCTTAAGTTTCAAGTAAAAACAAGACATTTAATCCTTTGAAAATTGTAATTTTTATATTTTAAATCAGGACTAAACAATATAAGATCAATAAATAGATTACATGGAAATTTCTGCTCCATAGGAGATAACAGAATATTTTTTTTTAAATGTACATCTGGCTATGTATTGGGGAAAACACCACGCATATGTGAATGTACCAGTCAATTCTTCCCTAAACTCTGAAGCTGTTCTTGAATAGATGACATAATTATCTTCATATTCTAATATCTAGAAAGACTATAACTCTTAAAAGGCATGTAGTTTTTTCAGAATGATAGTTACACTAAGAACATGACTACTTCCGTTTTGTATTTAGAAAATATACCTGGAAAGATAAACAAATGTTTTAGAAAGATTCTTGTAGTTTATAGAATACAGTGTTGAGATTTCAAATTAAGTAGTTATTAGAGACCAATAGAAAACTTCTTAAAACATTATGCACACAAAATTCTATAGTAATATATTTGTGTGTATGTTTGTGTTTGTGTGTGTGTGTGTGTAAAATCATAGAGGGGAATCACACTATGTACTCCATAATATTGGATTTTACTACTTTAGCACTTACTCGTTATGATTATTTTAGGGACTTTCTATAATATATGCAACTTATTAGAGAAAGAGTGAATAATTCAAGGAAACTAAATATCTCTCTCTGCCTCAAATTTTACCATGCAGATGTCAGTTTAATAAATTGTATTATAAATATACATACTGAATATACTGGATACACATATTCCACTAATAAAATAATCATGAAGTTAATTACTGAATGTGTAAAAACACAGATTTTATTTTTTATGACTAAATGTATTCTTCCACTAATATTTTCTTACTTGCTTAAACCTGTAAACTACGAGTAGTATTGCTGAACCATAGGGTATGTGTGTGTTCAGCTTTACTAACGCCAAAATATTGTATAAAATAGTTGACCAATTTACACTCCCACTAACAGCGTTCGAGAATTCCCTTTTATCCACATTCTTTCCAAAGCTTTGTATTGTAAAATTTCTTTATTATTGTGAAATTAAATCATATAAAACATTATATCATTATAGTCTTATTTTGCTTCCTTTTCTGAGACTGAATTTCTTATGTTCATTGGCAATTCATGTTTTTCTTCTATAAAATGCTGATTTATGCCCTTTTATATTACGTCAAGTGCATTTTGATTGATTTTTCAGCAGGATTTTTAATTTACTTTCTCTGTATTCTGGATACTAATACTACTTTTTTACACAGTTATAAATATCTTCTCTTTATATGCTGGTCATCTTTTCATATTTTTAGGTTGTCTTTTTATGGTCAAAATATCTTAATTGGGCTTCCCTGGTGGCGCAGTGGTTGGGAGTCCGCCTGCTGATGCAGGGGACACGGGTTCGAGCCCTGGTTAGGGACGATCCCACATGCCACGGAGCAACTAAGCCCACGAGCCACAACTACTGAAGCCCGTGTGCCTAGAGCCCATGCTTCGCAACAAGAGAAACCACTGCAATGAGAAGCCCGACAACGAAGAGCAGCCCCCGCTCACCGCAACTAGAGAAAGGCTGCGCGCAGCAACAAAGACGCAACACAGCCAAAAATTAATAAATAAATAAAGTTATTAAAATATATATATCTTAATTATGTAGCACCCAAATTTATTTCTCATTTCTTTTATAGTTAGTACTTTTTATTTGCTCAAGAAATTCTTCCCTATCCTGCTAGCTTAAATATATTCCTTTATATTGTATTTTAAGAGGCTTAAAATTTTGTTTCTTTTTAAACTTAGATCTTTAATGTTTCTGGAATTGATATTGTGAATTAGAGATGCATACCTTTTCCATATAGATAGCCAATAATCTTAGAATAATCTTTCGACTAGTTCCTTCTTTACCCCCTATTATTTAATGTAACTTCTGTAACATATAAGAATCCATAAATTTGTTGTTTCTTTTTGTTCTCCATATCCTTTTTGATTTTTAAGTGTGTTTATCCTTACACAAGTAATATTCTGATTTAATTGCTATAGGTTGATAATAAGTCTTGATATTTGGTAGGATACATATCCCTATATAATTTTTCTATTTCAGTAGTTTCACAGCAACTTTTTGCCCTTTGTACTTCCATGTACTTTGTATGATCAACTTATGAAATTCTAGAAAATTACTGCAGTGATTTATTGAGGTATAACTGGTATACAAAAATGTATATAATTAATGAATAGAATTTGATGAGTTTGGACATTTGTAAGCATTCATATTACCATCATCGGTAATAAAGATAATAAACATATCCTTCATCCTCAAAAGTAGAAGGATTGCAATTTCTCTACAACATTGCCAACACTTGCCATCTTTAGTGTTTTTTTTTTTTTTTTTTTTTTTATAAAAAATCATCCTAGCACATGGGACGTGACATCTTATTGTGGTTTTTATTTGCATTTCTCCAATAATTAGTGATGTTGAGCAACTTATTTATATAACTGTAGCCCACTTGTATGTCTTCTTTGGAGAAATGTTTATTCAGGTCCTTTGCTCATTTGTTAATTGGGTTATTTTTTATTTTTCTGTTAAGTATAAGAAGTTCCTTACATATTTTGGAAATTAGCCCCTTATCAGGTATATTGTTCGCAAATATATATTTTTTCCCATTCTGTAGGTTGCCGTTTCACTTTGTTGATCATTTCCTTTGCTGTGAGGAAGATTTTTAGTTTGCTGTAATCCCACTTATATATTTTTGCTTTTGTTGCTTGTTCTTATGATGTTGTATCTAAGAAATCACTGCCAAGGTCAATGTCAAAAAGCTTTTCCTCTATATTTTCTTATAGGAGTTTACAGTTTCAGATACTGTAGTCAAATCTTTAATATATTTAAACTTATTTTATATATAATAGAAGATAACAATTCAATTTCATTCTTTTGCATGTATATATCCACTTTTTTCCAACACTATTTGTTGATGAGACTATTCTTTCTCCATTGTGTATTCTTGGCACCTTTGCAGAAGACCAAGTGTTCATGGGTTTATTTTCATGCTAGTAATACGTTGTTTTGGTAACTGTAGCTTTTTAATACATTTTGAAACCAGAAAGTGTGATGCCTCCAGCTTTGTCCTTCTTGTTTAAAATTGCTTTGGTTATTTGGTGTCTTTTGGAGTCCACATTAATTTTAGAATTATTTATTATATTTCTATAAAAATGTCTCTGGAATTTTGATAGGGATTGTACTGAATCTGTAGATCACTTTGAGTAGTATGAACATTTTCATAATATTAAGTCTTCCAATCCATGAGCACAGGATATCTTTCCGTTTATTTGTGTCTTTTTAATTTCTTTCATCAGTGTTTTATAGTTTTCAATGTATAAGTTTTTTTACCTCTTGAATCAGGCTTATTCGTCAGGATTTTATTCTTTTTGATGCTATTGTAAATGATAGTGTTTTCTTAAATTTCTTTTTGGATAGTTTGTTGCTGGTGTATAGAAATGCAACTGATTTGGGCATGTTGATTTTGTATCCTGCAACTCTACTGGATTTGTTTATTCTAACATGTTTTTTTCTGGAGTCTTTAGGATTTTCTAGATGTAAGATCATGTCATCTGCAAACAGAGATTATTTTAATTATTCCTTTCTTATTTGGCTGCCTTTTTTTTTTCTTGCCCCATTACTTTAGCTAGGAATTTCAATACTATGTTGAATAGAAGTGTTGGGGTAGTCATCCTTGCCTTGCTCCAGATTATAGAGAAAAATCTTTAAGTTTTTAAATATTGAGTAATATATTAGCTGAGGGTTTATTTTAGATTTTATTTTTTACAGCAGTTTTAGATTTATAACATAATTGAGAGGCAGGTACAGAGATTTCCCATATACTACCCTGCTTCCACATATGCAAAGCCTCCCATATTTCACATCACCCACCAAAATGGTACATTATTTACAAGGAGAAACTATTGAAATGTCATAATCACTCAAAATCCATAGTTTCCCTTAAAGTTCACTCTTGTGTTATACATTCTATAAGTTTGACAAATGTATAGTGACATTTATCCATCATAACATCATACAAAGTATTTTCACTGCCCTAAAAATTCTCTCTTCTCTCCCCATTCATCTCTCTTCTCACATATACCCCTGGCAACCTTTGATCTTTTTATTTTCTCCATAGTTTACCTTTTCCAGAATGTCACATGGTTAGAAATGCACAATATGTAGCCTTTTCAGATTGACTTTTTTCACTTGACAATACACATTTAAAATCCCTCCTCATTTTTCATAGCTTGATAGTTCATTTATTCTTAGTGCTGAATAATATGCCATTGTCTGGTTATGCCACAGTTTATCCATTCACCTATTGAAATACATATTGGTTGCCTCCAATTTTGACAATTATGAATAAAGCTGGCATTTAAGAAGAGTTGCTGATTTTTTGGTCTGTTCAGCTTTTTATTTATTGTTAGAATGAAGTGGTGACTTTCAAGCTCCTCTTGTGTGGAACCAGAAACCAAAGTTCTCACTGTGCACTTTTCCTATACGTCCTTTATTGCATTTTGGTAAGCTCCTTGTATGATTAATCTGCTGAGAGTTTTTATCATGGACGTGTTTTAAATTTTGTCAAATGCTTTCTCTGCATCTATTGACATGATCATGAGATATTTTTCCTTCAATACATTAATGCAGTGTATCACATTGATTGATTTATGTATATTGAACCAGCCTTGCATCTTAGGGATAAATTCCACTTGGTCATGGTGTTTGATCCTCTTAATTTGTTGTTGAATTCTGCTTGCTTATATTTTATTTTATTTTATTTTATTTTTTATTTTTTTTGCGGTACGCAGGCCTCTCACTGCTGTGACCTCTCCCGTTGCGGAACACAGGCTCTGGATGCGCAGGCTCAGCGGCCATGGCTCATGGGCCCAGCCGCTCCACGGCATGTGGGATCCTCCCGGACCAGGGCACGAACCCGTATCCCCTGCATCGGCAGGCGGACTCTCAACCATTGCACCACCAGGGAGGCCTTGCTTATATTTTATTAAGAAATTTTGCATCCATATTTATAGAGATATTATTTTGTAGTTTTATTTTCTTGTGGTGTCTTTGTATTTAGAATCAGGGTGATGATGGTCTCAATGAATGAGTTTGGATGTATTCCTTTTTCTTCTGTTTTTCGGAAGAATTAAAAATTAGTATACTTTAATGTCTTGTACAATTCGCTTGTAAAGCCTTCTGTTCCTGGGCTACACTTGGGAGGTTTTTGATTAATGATTAAATATCCTTGTTATTCATCTGTTCAGACTTTCCATTTCTTCTTGATTCAGTCTTGGTAGGTTTATATTTCTAGAAAATTATTAATTTCTCCTACGTTTTGAATTTGTCACTGTATAATTGTTCATAATAGTTTCTTATGGTCTTTTTAATTTCTGTGGCAGCAGTAGTAATGTCTTCTCTTTCATTACTGATTTTATTTATTTATTTATTTATTCTCTTTTCTCTTGGTTTGTCTAGATAAAGGTTGTCAATTTTGTCTATCTTTTAAAAAAACTTTAGTTTTGCCAATATTTTTTCTATCATTTTATATTCATTTTTAATTTTTACAGAATTTTAAAGATTATACTCCATTTATAGCTATTACTGGCTATATTCCCCATATTGTACAATACATACATGTAGCCTATCTTACACCCAACTGTTTGTACATCCCACTCCCCCACCCCTATATTGCCCCTCCCTCCTTCCCTCTCCCCACTGGTAACCACTAGTTTGTTCTCTATATCTGAGAGTCTGCTTCTTTTTTGTTATATTCACTAGTTTGTTGTATTTTTTAGAGTCCACATACAAGTGATATCACACAGTATTTGTCTTTCTCTGACATATTTCACTTGATAGATCAATTCATGTTGCTGCAAATGGCAAAATTTCCTTCTTTTTTATGACTGAGTAGTATTCCATTATATATATCCATTCATCTGTTGATGGACACTTAGGTTGCTTCCATATCTTGACAACTGTAAATAATGCTGATATGAACATTGGGGGGCATGCATCTTTTCGAATTAGTGTCTTTGCTTTTTTGGATGTATACTCAGGAGTGGAATTGCTGGGTCATACTGTAGTTCTATTTTTAGTTTTTTGAGAAACCTCCATACTCTTTTCCACAGTGACTGCACCAATTTACTTTCCCAAAAACATTGTACAAGTGTTCCCTGTTCTCCACAACTCTGCCAGCATTTGTTATTTGTGTTCTTTTTGATGATAGTCATTCTGACCTGTGTGAGGTGATATCTCACTGAGGTTTTGATTTGTATTTCCCTGATGATTAGTGATGTTGAGAATCTTTTTATGTGCCTATTAACCATCTAAATTTCCTTTTGGAGAAATGTCTATTCAGTTTTTCTGCCCATTTTCAAATTCTTTATTTCATTCCTATTCTTTATTTCATTTCTTTCTGTTCTTATATTAATTATTTGTATCTTTTGCAGGAGTTTTCATTGTATTTACCATGATGTTTCCTTTGAAATGCTTATTGTTATAATAGTCTATTTTAATCTGGTAAGAACTTAATTTCAATCACATGTGAAAGCTCTGTAATTTACTCCCTCTCATACACTTTATATTACTGATTTCTGAGTTTATTTTTATATTGTCTATTGTCAAGTATTTTGTGATAATATTTATTCTTAATACTTTTCACTTTTCACTTTTTTTTTTTTTTTTTTTTTTTTTTTTGCGGTACGCAGGCCTCTCACTGTTGTGACCTCTCCCGTTGCAGAGCACAGGCTCCAGATGTGCAGGCTCAGTGGCCATGACTCACGGGCCCAACCACTCTGCAGCACATGGGATCTTCCTGGACCGGGGCACAAATCCGTGTCCCCTGCATTAGCAGGCGGATTCTCAACCACTGAGCCACGACGGAAGCCCAACTTTTAACTTTTATATTAGGGTTAAAATGTTTTATGTGCCACCATTAGAGTATTACAATATTCTGTATTTGTATATTTACAGGCATACTTTGTTTTATTGTGTCTCACTTTATTCAGATTTGCAGATACTGCATTTTTAACAAATAAAGCCTTTTGGCAAACTTGTGTTGTCAAATGATGGTTAGCATTTTTAGCAATAATCTCTAAAAAATCAAAATGTATACACTGTTTTATAGACATAATGCTATTGCAAACTTAATAGACTACAGTATTGTGTAAACAAAAATTTTATATGCATTGGGGAACCAAGTTTCTGTGACTTGCTTTCTTGTGATATTTGCTTTACTGCAGTGGTCTGAAACCAAACCTGTAGTATCTCTGAGGTATAACTGTACCTTTCTTAGTGAGACTTGTTTTTCATATACTTTCATGTTGCTGCTTAATATTTATTAATTTCAACTTGAAGAACTCACTTTAGCACTTCTTTTAAAGAAGATCAAGTGATGACAAACTCCCAGAATTTTTGTTTATTTTGGAAAGTCTTCAGGTCTCCTTTACATAGGAAGGACAATTTTATTTTTTCTGAAATAGTGTTCTTGGTTGGCAAGTTTTGGTTTTCATTATTGTGAATACATCACTTCACTCTCTCCTAGCCTACATTGTTTTAGCTGAGAAATCTGCTCAGAATCTTATTGTAGTTACCTTGTATGCAATAAGTTATTTTTCTCTTGCAGCATTCAAACTTCTCTCTTTTCCTTTGATTTTGACAATTTAATTGTAATATATATTAGTTTAGCTCTCTTCTGTTTCAACATATTTGTGGTCCTTTGGGCTTCATGAATCTGGATGCACATTTCCCCCCACAAATTTGGGATTATTCAACTATCATTTCTTTAAATATGTTTTCTGTCTCTCTGTCTTTTCTCCTTCTAGGACTCCATAATGTATATATTGCTCCTTTTGATGTTGTCTCATAAGTCCCACAGACTTTCTTTACTCATCTTCATTCTTTTTCTCTTTGTTCCTCTGACTGGAAACTTCAAATGACCTTTCTCTGAGTTCATTAATTCTTTCTTCTGCTTGGTTGATTCTGATGCTGAAGCTCTTTATTGAAAAAAATTTAATTTAATTGCATTCTTTTTTTAATACATGTTATTTACTTTACTACTTGGTTTTTGGAAGGAGTTAGACAAAAGAAAATAATCATGAGGGAAAGAAGAGAGCAAACTATGACTACTCATGAAGATGACCTCACCTTCTATTTTACAAATAGAAATGAATCACCTCAAATTCCTATTACAGACACAGACAACCTACCTTCATGCACTCAATTCTTGCCTCCCATATATATAAATCATACTTCATCCTCTTGTTGAAAATTAATCCTTTTATGTTCTGGTTCCAAATAATTTTCATCTCAAAGGAATTCTTTAATTATTTCCCTATTTATTTTGTCTCTGTCTTCTCCTTCTGGTGAATTTTCCCCCCTTGTACACAAAAATCTCGTCTAATTGCCTAAGGGGGAAAATTTTTTCTTCATCTACTGTGTCCCATTTTTTAAAATATCTTTACTGGAGTATAATTGCTTTACAATGGTGTGTTAATTTCTGTGTTATAACAAAGTGAATCAGATATACATATATATATATATATATATATATATATATCCCCACATCTCTTCCCTCTTGCATCTCTCTCCCTCCAACCATCCCTATCCCACCCCTCTAGGTGGTCACAAAGCACCGAACTGATTGTGCTGTGTATGTGGCTGCTTCCTACTAGCTATATATTTTATGTTTGGTAGTGTATATATGTTCATGACACTCTCTAACTTTGTCCCAGCTTACCCTTGCCCCTCTCCATATCCTCAAGTCCATTCTCTAGTAGGTCTGTGTCTTTATTCCCATCTTGCCTGTAGGTTCTTAATGACCATTTTATTTTTTTGATTCCATATATATGTGTTACCATATAGTATTTGTTTATCTCTTTCTGACTTACTTCACCATGTACGACAGACTCTAGGTCCATCCACCTCACTACAAATAACTCAATTTCGTTTCTTTTTATGGTGGAGTAATATTCCATTGTATATATGTGCCACATCTTCTTTACCCATTCATCTGTTGATGGACACTTACGTTGCTTCCACATCCTGGTTATTGTAAATAGAGCTGCAATGAACATTGTGGTACATGACTCTTTTTGAACTATGGTTTTCTCAAGGTATATGCCCAATAGTGGGATTGCTGGGTAGTATGGTAATTCTATTATTAGTTTTTTGAGGAACTTCCATGCTGTCCTCCATAGCGGCTGTATCAATTTACATTCCCACCAACAGTGCAAGAGTGTTCCCTTTTCTCTACATCCTATCCAGCATTTATTGTTTCTAGTTTTTTTTTTTTGGATGATGTCCATTCTGACTGGTGTGAGATGATATCTCATTGTAGTTTGATTTGCATTTCTCTAATGATTAACGAGGTTGAGCATTCTTTCATGTGTTTGTTGGCAATCTGTATATCTTCTTTGGAGAAATGTCTATTTAGGTCTTCTGCCCATTTTAGGACTGCGTTTTTGTTTTTTTGCTATTGAGCTGCATGAGCTGCTTGTAAATTTTGGAGATTAATCCTTTGTCAGTTGCTTCATTTGCAAATATTTTCTCCCATTCTGAGGGTTGTCTTTTGGTCTTGTTTATGGTTTCCTTTGCTGTGCAAAAACTTTTAAGTTTCATTAGGTCCCGTTTGTTTATTTTTGTTTTTATATCCATTTCTCTATTACGTGGGTCAAAAAGAATCTTGCTGTGATTTATGTCATCGTGTGTTCTGCCTATCCTTTCCTCTAAGAGTTTGATAGTGTCTAACCTTACATTTAGGTCTTTAATCAATTTTGAGTTTATTTTTTGTGTATGGTGTTAGGGAGTGATCTAATTTTATACTTTTACATGTACCTGTCCAGCTTTCCAGACACCACTTATTGAAGAGGCTCTCTTTTCTCCACTGTATATTCTTGCCTCCTTTATCAAAGATAAGATGAGCATATGTGCATGTGTTTATCTCTTGGCTTTCTATCCTGTTCTGTTGATCTATATTTCGGTTTCTGTTCCAGTATCATACTTTCTTGATTACTGTAGCTTTGTAGTATTGTCTGACGTCAAGGAGTCTGATTCCTCCAGCTCCATTTTTTGTTCTCATGATTGCTTTTGCTATTCGGGGTCCTTTGGGTTTCCATACAAATTGTGAAATTTTTTATTCTAGTTGTGTGAAAAATGTCAGTGGTAGTTTGTTAGGGATTTCATTGAATCTGTAGATTGCTTTGGGGTGTATAGTTATTTTCACAATGTTGATTCTTCCAATCCAAGAACATGGTATATCTCTCCATCTATTTGTATCATCTTTAATTTCTTTCATCAGTGTCTTATAATTTTCTGCATACAGGTTTTTGTTTCCTTAAGTAGTTTTATTCCTAGATATTTTATTCTTTTTGTTGCAGTGATAAGTGGGAGTGTTTTCTTAATTTCTCTTTCAGATTTTTCATCATTAATGTATATGAATGCCAGAGATTTCTATGCATTAATTTTGTATCCTGCTACTTTACCAATTTCATTGATTTGCTCTAGTAGTTTTCTGGTAGCATCTTTAGGATTCTCTATGTATAGTATCATGTCATCTGCAAAGAGTGACGGCTTTACTTCTTCTTTTCTGATTTGAATTCCTTTTATTTCCTTTTCTTCTCTGATTCCTGTGGCTAAAACGTCCAAAACTATGTTGAGTAATAGTGGTGAGAGTGGGCAACCTTGTCTTGTTCCTGATCTTATTGGAAATGTTTTCAGTTTTTCACCATTGAGGACAATGTTGGCTGTGGGTTTGTCATATATTGCCTTTATTATGTTGAGGAGGGCCCCGCTATGCCTACTTTGTTTATGATATTTATCATAAATTGGTGTTGAAGTTTGTCAAAAGCTTTCTGTGACTATATTGAGATGATCATATGGTTTTCCTCCTTCAGTTTTTCATTATGGTGTATCACGTTGATTAATTTGTGTATATTGAGGAATCCTTGTATTCCTGGGATAAACCCCATTTGATCATAGTGTATGATGCTTTTATTGTGCTGTTGGATTCTGTTTGCTAGTATTTTGTTGAGTATTTTTGCATCTATGTTCATGAATGATATTGGCCTGTAGTTTTCTTTCCTTGTGACTTCTCTGTCTGGTTTTGGTATCAGGGTGATTGTGGCCTCGTAGAATGAGTTTGGGAGTGTTCCTCCCTCTGCTATGTTTTGGAAGAGTTTAAGAAGGATAGGTTTTAGTTCTCCTCTAAATGTTTGATACAATTCACCTGTGAAGTCATCTGGGCTTTTGATTTTTGAAAGATTTTTAATCACTGCTTCAATTTCAGTGCTTGTGATTGGTCTGTTTATATTTTCTGTTTCTTCCTGGTTCAATCTCAGAAGGTTGTGCATTTCTAACAATTTGTTCCTTTCTTCCAAGTTGTGCATTTTTTTGCCATATAGTTGCTTGTAATAATCTCTCATGATCCTTTGAATTTCTGCAGTGTCAGTTGTTAATTCTCCTTTTTCATTTCTAAATCTATTGATTTGATTCTTCTCCCTTTTTTTCTTGATGAGTCTGGCTAATGGTTTATAAATTTTGTTTATCTTCTCAAAGAGCCAGCTTTTAGTTTTATTGATCTTTGCTATAGTTTCCTTCATTTCATTTTCATTTGTTTCTGATCTCATTTTATGATTTCTTTTCTTCCGCTAAATTTGGGGTTTTTTTTGTTCTTCTCTCTCTAATTGCTTTAGGTGTAAGTTTAGGTTGTTTATTTCAGATGTTTCTTGTTTCTTAAGATAGGATCGTACTACCATTAAATTCCCTCATAGAACTGCTTTTGCTGCATCCCATCAGTTTTCAGTCATCATGTTTTCCTTGTCATTTTTTTCTATGTATTTTTTGTTTTCCTCTTTGATTTATTCAGTGATCTCTTGGGTATTAAGTAGTGTATTCTTTAGCCTCCACGTGTTTTTTTTTTTTCCTTTGTGGTATGCGGGCCTCTCACTGCCGTGGCCTCTCCCACTGTGGAGCACAGGCTCTGGACGTGCAGGCTCAATGGCCATGGCTCATGGGCCCAACCACTCTGTGGCATGTGGGATCTTCCTAGACCGGGGCATGAACCCATGTTCCCTGCACCGGCAGGCCGACTCTCAATAACTGCGCCACCAGGGAAGCCCTGTGTTGGTATTTTTTACAAACTTTTTCTATAATTGATATCTAGTCTCATAGCACTGCAGTAGGAAATGATACTTGATGAGTATAATTTTCTTAAATTTACCCAGGCTTGATTTGTGGCCCAAGATATGATTTATTCTGGAGATTGTTCCAGGAGCACTTGAGAAAAACATGCATTCTGTTGTTTTTTGATGGAATGTCCTATAAATATCAATTAAGTCCATCTTGTTTAATGTATCTTTTAAAGCTTTTGTTTCATTATTTATTTTCATTTGGATGATCTGTCCATTTGTGAAAGTGGGGTGTTAAAGTCCCCTACTATGATTGTGTTACTGTTGATTTCCCCTTTTATGGCTTTTCGTATTTGCCTTATGTATTGAGGTGCTCCTATATTGGGTGCAGAAATATTTACAATTGTATCTTCTTCTTGGATTGATCCCTTGATCATTATGTAGTTCCCTACTTTGTGTTTTGTCATAGTCTTTGTTTTAAATGAGAATTGCTCCTCCAGCTTTCTTTTAATTTCCATTTTCATGGAATATCTTTTTCCATCCCCTCATTTTCAGTCTGTGTGTGTCCCTAGGTCTGAAATGCGTCTCTTGTAGACAGCATATATATGGGTCTTGTTTTTATATCCATTCAGCGAGTCTGTGACTTTTGGTGGGAGCATTCAATCCATTTACATTTAAGTTAATTATTGATATGTATGTTCCTATTCCCATTTTCTTAATTGTTTTGGGTTTGTTATTGTAGGTCTTTTCTTTTTCTTGTGTTTCCTGCCTAGAGAAGTTCCTTTAGCATTTGTTGTAAAGCTGGTTTGGTTGTACTGAAATCTCTTAGCTTTTGCTTGCATGTAAAGTTTTTAATTTCTCTGTCAAATCTGAATGAGAAATTTGCTGGTTAGAGTAATCTTGGTTGTAGGTTTTTCCCTTTCATCATTTTAAATATGTCCTCTGCTCCCTTCTGGCTTGCAGATTTTCTGCTGAATGATCAGCTGTTAACTTTACGGGGATTCCCTTGTATGTTATTGTTTTTCCCTTGCTGCTTTTAATGTTTTTTCTTTATATTTAATTTTTGATAGTGTGATTAATATGTGTTGTGGCGTGTTTCTCCTTGGATTTATCCTGTACGGGACTCTCTGTGCTTCCTTGACTTGATTAACTATTTCCTTTCCCATATTAAGAAAGTTTTCATCTATAATCTCTTTGAATATTTTCTCAGTCCTTTTCTTTTGCTCTTCTTCTTCTGGGATCCGTATAATTCAAATGTTGTTGCATTTAATGTTGTCCCAGAAGTCTCTGAGACTGCCCTGAATTCTTTTCTTTTTTTTTCTTTTTTCTTCTCTGCAGTAGTTATTTGAACTGTTTTAGCTTCCACATCACTTATGTGTTCTTCTGCCTCAGTTATTCTGCTATTGATTCCTGCTAGAGAGTTTTTAATTTCATTTATTGTGTTGTTCATTACTGTTCGTTTGCTGTTTAGTTCTTCTAGGCCCTTGTGAAACGTTTCTTGCATTTTCTCCATTCTGTTTTGAAATTTTGGATCATCTTTACTATCAGTATTCTTAATTCTTTTTCAGGTAGATTGCTTATTTCCTCTTCATTTGTTAGGTCTAGTTGGTTTTTACTTTGCTCCTTCATCTGCTGTTTGTTTCTGTGTCTTCTCATTTTGCCTAACTTAGTGGGTTTGGGCTCTACTTTTCCCACGCTGCTGTTACATAGTTCCCATTCTTTTTGGTGTCTGCCCCCAGTGGCTAAGTTGGTTCAGTGGGTTGTGTAGGCTTCCTGCTGGAGGAGACTAGTGCCTGTGTTCTGGTGGCTGAGGCTCGATCTTGTCTTTCTGGTAGGCCGGTCCATGTCTTGTGGTATGTTTTGGGGTGTCTGTAGCCTTATTATGATTTTAGGTGGGCTTTCTGCCAATTGGTGAAGTTGTGTTCCTGTCTTGCTAGTTGTTTGTCATAGGGTGTCCAGCACTGGAGATTGTTGGTCTGAAGAGCTGGGTGTTGGTGTTGAGATGGAGATCTCTAGGAGATTTTCCCCATTTGATATTACATGAAGCTAGGAGGTCACTGGTGGACCAATGACCTGAACTTGGCTCTCCCACATCAGAGGCACAGCCCTGATTCCTGGCTGGAGCATGAAGAGCTTGTCATCTGCACAGCTTAGAATAAAAGGGGGGAAATGAAAGAAAGAAACAAAGAAGAAGATAAAGTAAAATAAAAGAATTTAGGGGCTTTCCTGGTGGCTCAGTGGTTGGAATCTGCCTGCTAATGCAGGGAACACGGGTTTGAGCCCTGATCTGGGAGGATCACACATGCCATGGATCAACTAAGCCCATGAGCCACAACTCCTGAGCCTGCGCTCCTCAACAAGAAAGGCCGCAGTAGTGAGAGCCCCATGCACCATGATGAAGAGTGGCACATGCTTGCCACAACTGCAGAAAGCCCTCACACAGAAATGAAGACCCAACACAGCAAAAATAAATAAATTAATTAATAAACTCCTACCCCCAGCATCTTCTAAAAAATAAATAAAATAAAATAATTATTAAAATAAAAAATAAACAATAATTATTTTTTAAAAAATATTAAAGTAATAAAAAATAAAGAAATAAAGAAAGAAGAGAGCAACCAAACCAGAAAACAAATATACCAATGATATCAAGCACTAAAAACTATACTAAAAAAAAAAAGAAAAATGGGCAAACAGAACCCTAGGACAAATGGTAAAAGCAAAGCTCTACAGACAAAATCACACACAGAAGTATACACATACACACTCACAAATAGAGAAAAAGGGAAAAAAATATTTATATTTTTGCTCCCAAAATCCACCTCCTCATTTTGGGATGATATGTTGTCTATTCAGGTATTCCACAGATGCAGGGTACATCAAGTTGATTGTGGAGATTTAATCTGATGCTCCTGAGGCTGCTGGGAGAGACTTCCCTTTCTCTTCTTTGTTAGCAGATTTCCTGGGGTTAAGCTTTGGATTTGGTCCCGCCTCTGTGTGTATTTCACCTGAGGACATCTATTCTTCGCTCAGAGAGGATGGGGTTAAAGGAGCAGCTGATTTGTGGGCTCTGGCTCACTCAGGCTGGGGGGAGGGTAGGTTATGGAGTTTTCCTCGAGTCTGTGGTGGCAGAGGCTGGTGTGACATTGCATCAGCCTGAGGCGCACAATGTGTTCTCCTGGGGAAGTTGTACCTGGATCACAGGACCCTCGCATTGGCAGGCTGCACAGGCTCCCAAGAGGGGAGGTGTGGATAGTGACCTGTGCTTGCACACAGGCTTCTTCATGGATGTGGCAGCAACCTTAGTGTCTCATGCCCATCTCTGGGGTCCGTGCTGATAGCCATGGTTCGCACCCATCTCTGGAGCTCCTTTAAGCAGCACTTTTAATCTCCTCTCCTCGCGCACCTGGAAACAAAGAGGCAAGAAAAAGTCTCTTGCCTCTTCAGCAGCTCCTGACTTTTTCCCAGACTCCCTCCTGGCTAGCTGTGGTGCACTAACCCCCTTCAGGCTGTTTTCACACAGCCAACCTCAGTCCTCTTCCGGGATCTGACCTCCGAAGCCCGAGCCTCAGCTCCCAGCCCCTACCCCTCTCAGAGGGTGAGCAGACAAGTGTCTCAGGCTGGTGAGTGCTGGTCGGTGCTGACCCTCTGTGCGGGAATCTCTCCACTTTGTCCTCCACAACCCTGTTGCTGCACTCTCCTTCATGGCTCTGAAGTTTCCCCCTCCGCCACCTGCAGTCTCTGCCCATGAAGGGTCTTCCTAGTGTGTGGAAACCTTTCCTCCTTCACAGCTCCCTCCCACTGGTGCTGGTCCCATCCCTATTCTTTTGTCTCTGTTTTTTTTCTTTTTTCTTTTGTGCTACCCAGGTACGTGTGGATTTTCTTGTGCCTTTTGGGAAGTCTGAGGTCTTCTGCCAGCATTCAGTAGGTGTTCTGTAGGAGTTGTTCCTCATGTAGATGTATTTCTGATGTATTTGTGGGGAGGACGGTGATCTCCACGTCTTACTCTTCCACCATCTTGAAGCTCCTCCTCTACTTGCATCCTTAAGCTCCAGTATTTCTGTTTTTATTTTTTGTTTGTTTTTTTTCTTGTAATGCTTTCTATTTCTTTGTTGAACTTCTTATTTTGTTAATGTATTGTTTACTGATTTTGTTTAGCTGTCAATCTCTGTTCTATCATAGCTCATTGAGCTTCATTAAGGCAATTATTATGAATTTTTGTCACCCAGTTCTTAGATCTCTATTTCTTTAAAGTCAACTTTATTAGTTTCTTTTCATGTTGTCATGTTTCCCCAATTCTTCATTATTTTCGTAACCTTAGATCATTTGCCTGTACATTTGAGGAAGATATCACCTTTTCCATTCTCTAGAGATTGTCTTCAGTAAAGAAATAACTTCACCAGTCAGCCCGACCTGGGGTTCTGCACAAGCCAGCTGGTAGCATCTGCATGTTGGTAGAACCCAGTGCCAGTGGTCTTCTGTCAGTCAGTTCTGGCTGGCTGTGCTCTGCATTCTGGTAGGGCTGGATGGATGGTATCTGCAGTCAGTTGGGGAAGCTGGAGGTCTCCACAGCTTGGTAGGGCCAACTGGCTGGGCTTCATGGTCTGGTAGGGTCAGAGGCTCTGCTGCTGGTTGGGACTGCTAGCAAGGTTAACTGGTTGAGCAGGACTGTTGACTATGCTTTCTGGTCAGACAGGGCTACTGTCTAGACTCACTAGTCAGTGGGGCCACTGATGAGGTTCCCTGCTTGTGAAGGGCCTGTCACTTGCCTCGTGTTAGGTGGTGCTTTTGGCTGATCTCTGGAGTAGGACAGGACTCTTGGCTATGTTCCTTGGTTAGGTAAGCCTACTGACTGAGATCCCTGGTCAGGTAAGGCTCCTGATTAATCTCTCTGGTCAGATGGATCCATTAGTTGGGCTCCTTGGTGAGGAAGGGATACTGATTGGACTCCCCAGTTTTGTGGGACTAATTGGAGGAGTTCTGCAGCCAGGTTGGCTGTTTGGGATGGCTGCTCAGTTGGGTAAAGTCATTGCTAAGGTCTCAGTCAGGAGTGGCAACTCCTGGGGGCATAGAGTGACGAGCCTAATGTCAAGATCTGTGCATCAGTGACTGAGATCTCCATTTTACATTTCCTTATCTCCAGGTGGTATAACCATACCAATTTCCCCCATATTCTTTGTGAGGGAAGACAGAAAGAGGCCTCTCAGGCAGCACCCTGGAACAGTGGAGAATTTGAATATTCACCTGAGTGTCTCTTTCCTCCACTGGAGAAATCACAGGCCAAGGGGAGTGCACTCAGCAGGGTACTGAGACAACCTGGGAGACTGGCATGTGAATAAACTGAAACCATTCCTCTTATTTTTCCAGTACACTTTTTCTTGTTTTCTTTTTCTTTTCTTTTCTTTTTTTTTTTTTTTTTTTTTGGTCTACTCTCTCAAAGACATTCCCATCTGTGAATAGTTGCTAATTCAGTGGTTCTGGGAGGAAAACAGGACTGGGGACCCTGCACTGTGCCATCCTTCTGATATTACTCCTTTTGGACAGTCATTTTAATTGAAATTGCATTGACACTTCAAATCAAGTTGGGGAGATTCAGTATCTATAGTATTGAATTTTCCTTTCAATGAAAATGACATTTGTCTTTATTTATTTAAGGTAGTATTAGTGTCTTCCAAAAAATTATTAATTACATATATAGATGTGTGTATGTGTGTGTGAGTGTGTGTGTGTGTGCATGAATCAGTCATAGCAAAACTTTTGTTACATTTTTAAAATAATTCATAATTTAAAATTAGATTTTATAGCTCTTGCTAGTTCGTGCTACTAAATCTTGTATATTAATATTCATCTTCTAGTCTTTCATACTGATACATTTTTTAATATTTATTTTATTTTCAAATCCTTTTACATTTAATGTATTTTCCTAGTCTTACCACACTGACTAGGACTTTTAGGACTATGTTGAATAACTGTAGTATAGAAAATATCCTGTTTTTTAACTGATTTTAAAAAGGATATTTCACCATTTCATTACTAAGAATACTGTTTACTAAATTCTGTTAAATAATCTGTTATGATAAGAAGTGTTTTCTATACTTTCTTTTCTGACAGTGTTAACATTAATGGTGTTACATTAAATATCTTTTTTGCTTTTACTGAGATGGTTTATTGATTTTTTTTGATTTATTAGAAGAATGAAAAGCATTTGCACACTTTTATCAATATATAATTGACATAGGATAAAATTTAACCTTTTGAAGTATATAATTCTGTGGGCTTTAGAAACCCTATACCCAAATTCTTCAATACTGTCAGGTTCAAGCCCTAGATACCACAAATTTGTTTCAAGCTGTATTGATTTGCCTATTGTTGGCATTACATATAAATTAAATCATAAAATATGTGGCATTTTGGGACTGACTTCTGTCATGTGATATTTCTTCTTTCATTCTTTTCTATTATAGCCATCCTAGTGGGTGTAAAGTGTTATATCATTGTGCTTTTTATTTGAATCCCCCAAAGACTAATGATACTGAGCATCTTTTCATTTGCTTAAGACCCATTTGTATATCTTTTTTTAGAGATGTATTGTATGATTTAACCTTGAAGATATTCAATGTGAACTTGAGAAAAATGTGTATTCTTCTTTTGGTAAGTAGAATATTTCACAGGAATCATATTTTCTCCCCTCAGAGTATTTGTTATTGTGTTGTAGTTGTTATTCTCTGTTTAGTGATTTTTTGTGAACTAATTCTGTAATGTCTGTATTCTTTCTCATATGTGACCACTGCAATCTTTTCTTAGCTTAATTGTCAACAAATATTTGGACAGAAATTTTCTTAACTTCCTAGGAACAATAAGTCCCCAATCTTTGCCAAGCATCTCTGTGTATGTTGGGACAAAACTTCACACTCATATAAACTTATAAATAAGTTTATGGCCACTCTGGAAAATAAGCAAAGGTCTAGAAACACCAAGTGAATGCCCAATTAACAAAAAGCCACATTCAGAGCAGTAGGAAATTTCATGGAGTATTTATTTACCCTTGCCCCAACTCCTCCTTTCTATGATACAGCGTGGTCAGGAGGAAGCAATGGCCTAATTCCCAATGGCCTCCCTTGAACCACTGGGTAATGAGCAAATCTTATTTGTAATGTTTACCTGTCTGGAGAATACCTGAGGAACTGTTTTGTTTTCGTTTCTGCCTGACTCAGTGCTCAGATAGGAAAAGTGGCACAGCTCAGTTCTTAAGTTATAAAAAGCTGCTGGAAATAGTAAGGGATTGCCCATAAAAGTTGAGGGGGCATACAGAGCTTCAGATGCCTGTGACAAGAAATTGCATGCAGAGGAATATGATAGAACATTTAAGTCACTGAGAAATAGCTAAGGTCATACTCTTCAGTTAATTAAGACATTCAAAAGCAAGCATGTATAAGGAAAAGAGAACATACACACAGAAAAGACAGACAAAATATGTGAACAAAGAAGACCTGAGAATACCTTAAGCCTTCACCATGGGCTGATCCCAAGTCTCATAATATTTCTTGATATTTAATGAAGGTATTTCATGGCAAGGAGCCAGTCTGCAAAGACAGGAAGAGGTGGCTGTTTTTTTCAAATGCTCAATTTTCAACAAAACATCACAAGACATTCAAAGACAAAGATAAACATGGTAAATTAAAAGGAAGAAAATAAAGTGGCAGAAAGCATCCACGAGGAAACAAAGGCATCAGACATACTGCACAAAGACTTAAAAAACATCTATCTTAGATACATTCAAAGAGCTGAAGAAAAACATAGACAAAGAACTAAAGTAAAATAAATAGAGAAATTATACATGAACAAAATTAGAATGTTTACAAAGAGATAGGAATGATAAAAAGAATCAAACATAAATTGTGAAGATACAAATTAAATAACTGAATTTTAAAAAAAAATCATTAGAAGGGTTCAAAAAGTCAGTGTTTTCTGATTTGAGCAGGCAGAAACAGATTAAGTTAACTTAAAGATGTGACATTTGAAATTTTCAAGTCTGAGGAAAAGAAAGAAAAAAATGAAGAAAAGTAAGCAGAGCCTAAGTACTTATAGGCCACCATCAAGTGGATTGATATATACACTATGGAAGTCCCGAGAATAAAAAGGAAAGGAAAGGTGCAGAGAGATTATTTGCAGAAATAATTGGCCAAAAATTGAAAAAAAATCTGAGTAAAAGACATACAAATCCAAGTTGCTCCAAAAACTCCACATAAGAAGCACCCAAAGAGAACCGCAACCAGACACATTATTATCAAACTGTCAAACTCTAACACCAGACAGAATCCTGAAAATTGCAAGAGACTTATCATGTACAAGGGATCTCTAGTAAGATTATTAAAGTATTCTTCAGCAGAAACCTTGTAAGCCAGAAGCAATGGGATCATATATTAAAATGCTGAAAGACAAACAGAAAACTGTCAATCAAAAATTCTATATCTGGCAAAAATATACTTCAAAAATGAGGGAGAAATTAAATCATTCACAGAAAAACACAAGCTGAGGGTGTACATTACCACTAGACTTATTCTACTAGAAATGTCAATCAGAATATTTCAAGCTGAAATGAAAGGACACAAGACGGTAACTCATAGCCATTTGAAATATAAATATCCCCAGTAAAGGTAAATGTATAAACAAGTATGAAAACATGATTATTGGTTAGCCAACTACATTTTTAAATTTTTCTACAGGATTTAAAAGACATGTACAGAAAAATAATTATAAATCTAGCTACTGTGTACAAAATACATAAATATGTTAAAAAATGGGGGTGATGAGCTATAAAGGAGTAGAACTTTGTATGCTATTTAAGTTAAGTTGGTATCAATTTAAAATAGATTATTATAATTTTAGGATATTATATGAAATTCATATGGTAATCACAAAAAGAATATCTATAGAGTATACTCAAAAGGAAATGAGAAGGGAATTAAAAGGTGTCACTACAATAAATGGCTGAAAAATTAAGGCAGTGATAGAGTAAATGAGGGGGAAATGCTGTAAGAGCTACAGAAAATAACAAAGTGGCAAAAGTAAGTCCTTCCCTTTCAGTACTTATATTAAATATAAATGGATTAAATTCCCATATCAAAATGTAAAAATAAATAGAATGGATATAAAACAGGATCCACTATGGGATACCAGAACCCAATTTAGATCTATGAACACATATAGGTTGAAAGTGAAAGTATGGAAAAAGGAGATTCTGTGCAAATATTAACCATAAGAGATCTGGAGTGATTATACTAATATCAGACAAATTATACTTTGTCAAAAATTGATACACGGGACAAAGAAGAACTTTATATATTGATACGAGTCAACTCTCCGACAATATATAGCAATTATAAACATATAGTCAGCCCTTGGTATCAGCCGGTTTTGCATCTGTGGATTCAGCTAACCATACACAGAAAATATTTTAAAAATAAAAATTTCAGAAAGTTGTAAAAAATAAAACTTGAATTGGTAGCATGCCAGACTATTTACATTACATTTACATTTTATTAGATATTATAAGTAATCTAGAGATGATTTAAAGTATATGGGAGAATGTGTGTAAGTTATGTGCAAATACTACACCATTTTGTATGAGAGACTTGAGCATCCACAGATTTTGGTATCCGTAGGGGATCCTGGAACCAATCCCACATGGATAGGAGGGATGACTATATATATACATGAAAGATCAGAGCTCCAGCAAAAAATAGTGCTAAGAGGAAATTTTATAGCTATAAATTTTAACTATTAAAAATAAGGAAGGTATCAAACCAACACCCTAACTTTACATCTTAAGAACGCGAACAAAGGACACCATCTTTTAAAGGATTCAGAGAGACCTGGGAGACAGGCTTGCAGGAAATGCTTCATTACCTATAGTGCACTGGCACTGACTAACAGAACTTGAACTGGCTGTTACTAGGAAGTACGGTCCAGTTGCCAACAGCCAAAACAGTGAAAGGGTGACATATTTCACTATGAGTATGCTAAGGACACCTCTAAACTTTCTCCATGTCAGGCAGATGAAGTACTTCCTCCATGTCAGGGAGATGAAGTTACTACTTTATTTCACCACCTTGCAGGTAAATGAAATTGTATTATCCCTGCAGCTCACTCAGTTCTATCTCTCTGCATTTAGATAGCTCCAGTGACTCTCAGAACTCCCCCGTCTGTTCTCTTTGTTCTACTCTAGGGGTGAGCCTTCCAGAGCCAGCTGACTGCGTCTTCTTTCCAAAATTCACTTAACTGAACAATTCAGCTCTATTTGAAGACCTTCTGCCTTGGTCTCTGGAGCCCCCATGCTTAGGCTTGTAATGAGGAACGGGACTGAAGCAGTCCCATACCTTGGAGTTTATTTGAATATGGTTAACTCTCTCATTTTAGGGCTCTGTAAAAGAAACATAGTGAAATTTCTCTTGAAATTAATTACTGTAGGAGAAAAATTGCATACATATATTTTTAAAAATAAAATACCTCTATATAGTCCTATTTGAACAATTATGTAAATGAAATTTGTTTTTTTTTTAAAGTAATAACAAACTGGGACTTTTTTCTAAAAAAAGCAAAACAACAACAAAAAGAGGCTCAGGGTGGATCTGACGCCCAGCCTCCAGACACGTGGCCCAGGAAGGGGTATATTGTTTCCTTTGGAGCCAAACAGCCTCTCACTACTTCTCCCCCAGATTCCTTGGTATTCTGTCAGTGGATGATCCTTGTTGCTGTCCCATTGTATCATCCAGCCCTGCAGAGCCCTACAAATCCCAGTCATGTGTGAATCCATCTCCATCCAAGTTGGCTGGACTGGAGTCCAGTTTGGCAATGACTGCTGAGATCTCTACCTCCTGAAAAATAGTGTCCAGCCCAATGACCAGATGCCACATGACAAGATCATTAGGGGAGGAGATGACTCTTTTAACACTCTCTTGATTGAGATGGATGCTGGCAAACATGGACTCAGGGTAGTGTTTCTAGACCTGGAACTCATGACCATTATGAAGTTCACATTGGCACCTACCACCAGCTCTTCCATCCTGAGCAGCTCATCATGGACAAAGAAGATTCTGACAATAACTATGCCCATGGGTGCTACACCATTGACAAAGAGATCACTGACCTTCTCTTGGACCAAATTTGAAAGTGGCTGACCAGTACATAAGTCTTCAGGGCTTCTTGGTTTTCCACAGCTTTGGTGGGAGAACTGGTGTTTGGTTCACCTTCCTCCTGATGGAATGGTCTCTCTGTTAATGATGGCATGATGTCCAAGGTGGAGTTCTCCATTTATTCATCCCCTAGATTTCCACAGCTATAGTAGAACCCTACAATTCCATTCTCACCACCCTGGAACACTGTGATTGTGCCTTGATGATAGACAATGAGGTCATCTATGACACTAGTTGTAGAAATCTTGATATTGAGC